>NC_092256.1:9051888-9106888 GCF_036320965.1 Panulirus ornatus | reverse complement strand
TATTTATCTTTACCCCAAGCTGTGGTTATTTACATCAGGCTTAGCTGTCTGTTTCTCTTCGCCCCGGGGACGTGGGGTCAAGACGACTGTCATACGAATCCCAGTATTGAATTAACTGGAACAATAATAAGATACACTTGGTGATTATCTTGCCGATAGATTCGAGAAATATATGGGTACCTATGGGTCCTTGCTATTATGCCAACATTATTTCTCCTTTGAGACATATTATTACTGGATTTGTCTGAACTAAAGTCTACCTCTGGGTTACTTTGAGCTAGATTAGAATTAGGGGTTAAGGAATTCTTATTAGTTTTATTTCTATATATGTTAAGTATTTAAATTTTAAAGATATTTTCCTTGTTCTTCAAGATGGCGACGGGTAAGGGATTAACGACCCACTTAGACAAAGTGAAATCAAATTGATCTCTTTACCGCCCGCCTCAGAATTCTGATTTGTGTGAATCTTTAAATTTGCTAATAAATTCACTTTACAGAAAAAAAAGATCGATAAATCCAGTAATAATGGATCAGTTAAATAGACTATGTCATCACATTACTTTTGATCACTGGTGCCAATACATATCAACAAATTACCCAATGTTTAAGGGATCAACATCAACTCGATTTTCCAACAGAATAATTACGTTGTTCCCAGACGATTATTGTCTCACAATTATGTGAGGTTAGAACACGGGAAATGTCTGTGAACTCGACGGATGAGTTCATCACAACTACACAGGTCCAGCAAAGTTTGCCTTCTCTCTGCACATTTGGAAACAAATCTAGATTTAAATGAATTATTTAAAAAAAGCTAAGAATGTTTCCTCTGCGAAGGAGATATGTGTTTTGAATGATATAGTAAAAGTATCGTCAGAACACGTACTTGATATTCAGTAATATTGGTTAAGAATAAAAATCCATTTCATCCTCTTGATTTGAATACATCATACAAGATGAACTAATGGCTAAATTGGAAACAGCAGGTGTGAAGGGTAGGAAAAAAAAAACTTTTCGTTGAAGTTCCGTTGAATATAAATCCCTGTTCAAGTTATATGTTTATATTAAACTCGATATGTCAAGAGATCGGGGACTTTTCCCTTTCTCTCCAGGTGTATTCTGAGGAGAGAAAACCCATATGATGATACATTTGTCAAACTTTGCCGCTGGACGAAAGAAATCACCACACCTCCCCACCCATCACATTACCACGGCTGTGGTGGTCATGGGCGACGCCTGCAAGAGGTTAAACTGCCAGCAAAAACTTACTTTGGCAAGTGTGTATCACCATCACCATCATCGGCAGTGAAACCCCCCCCTCTCTCTCTCTCTCTCTCTCTCTCTCTCTCTCTCCGATGGAGTCACTGTCGCTGAAAGCAACACAGCCTTGGCCTGCAGGAGCCTCTAGAAAGATTGGGTAACGATATATATATATATATATATATATATATATATATATATATATATATATATATATATATATATATATAGAGAGAGAGAGAGAGAGAGAGAGAGAGAGAGAGAGAGAGAGGTGATTTCGGTGCATTATACATGACAGCTAGAGACTGAGTGTGAACGAATGTGGCCTTTGTTTTCTTTTCCTAGCGCTACCTCGCGCGCGTGCGGGGAGAGGGGGTTGTTATTTCATGTGTGGCGGGGTGGCGACGTGAATGAATAAAGGCAGCAAGTATGAATTATGTGCATGTGGATATATGTATATGTCTGTGTATGTATATATATGTATACGTTGAAATGTATAGTTATGTATATGTGCGCGTTTGGACGTGTATATGTATAAATGTGTGGGTGGGTTGGGCCATTCTTTCGTCTGTTTCCTTGCGCTACCTCGCTAACACGGGAGACAGCGACAATCACATGTTTACCAAATGGCGTCCTAGCTTTGTCTCTTCGATGTTCTCGCACAATTGTGTACCCCGGGATAATGTAAGAAGACATTACCAGAGAACTGAGCGAGTTTGAGTTATTTGCATGTTGAATACAACCATTAATGGTTAATTTTTCAAAATCTGAAAACAGCTGATGTGCAGGAGTGTTTGGGGAAAGTATCTGTATGACATGTGGTAACATACATTTGTAGATTGCAAAAATAATAGGAATTTTGTTAATTCTTTTTTTTTTTTTTTTAGATTGAGCAAATTTCCTTATTCATAGACTTGTTAGTGTGTTTGGGAAGGTGTTTTTCCGTGGAGCTGGTATTAATTACTGAAACAGTTAATATACGTAGATACACATTCACATTTCATTTCGATGGATTAAAAGGGCAAGAATAAATAACTGTATGACATTTTTTTTTATCTTTACAATGAGTGTTCTGTATATCGCAAAACAGGGAGATGCCCTGTAACCTCCATCTCCTCCCTTGGATGAGTAAATACCTGTCATTAGCTGGGATGTGTATATACCTGTCATTAGCTGGGATGTGTATATACCTGTCATTAGCTGGGATGTGTATATACCTGTCATAGCTTGGGTGTGTATATGCTTGTCATTAGCTGGGATGTGTATATACCTGTCATAGCTGGGATGTGTATATGCTTGTCATTACCTGGGATGTGTATATACCTGTCATTACCTGGGATGTGTATATACCCCTCATAGCTGGGATGTGTATATACCTGTCATTAGCTGGGATGTGTATATACCTGTCATAGCTGGGATGTGTATATGCTTGTCATTAGCTGGGATGTGTATATACCTGTCACTACCTGGGATGTGTATATACCTGTCATTATCTGGGATGTGTATATTGCTCTCATTAGCTGGGATGTATATATACCTGTAATTAGCTGGGATGTGTATGTGTTTATACATGGAGTATAATGATAATCACGTGTGCACACAGACCCATCCACACAAGATTATCGTATGGATGAGGGATATACACAGTGAGACTGTATGTGTTATAAGAACATAATGTTATATATATATATATATATATATATATATATATATATATATATATATATATATATATATATATATATATATAACATACTAACCTCCAACAGCCAGGTTCGAACCCGGGACCCCTGCGTAGGAGGCCTCCTACGCAGGGGTCCCGGGTTCGAGGCCTCCTACGCAGGGGTCCTTGGTTCGAGGCCTCCTACGCAGGGGTCCCGGGTTCGATCCTGGCTGTTGGAGGTTAGTACGTTGTATGGTATTGTGCGTTCATATGAACTATTTACGTGTATATATATATATATATATATATATATATATATATATATATATATATATATATATATATATATATATATATATATATACTTTTTTCCTCCTGGCTGCACCTCTCTTTTCGCCTGGGTGATGAAGCATCAAGAACAAATGACAGCCTTGAATGATAAGAAATCCTTGAATGACTCTTATCTCCTGCTCCCCTTGCGCAACACTTATAAGATATGAGGGAAATATTCTTTCTCTCTTTACCCAAGGGACTCAAACCTATGCGCTCTTCCCTGGGAGGCTCACGGATGCGTCTTGCTCAGGAACGCTACCCACTACACCAAGGGAGTTAATAAATACTATGGAGATGCCTTGTGGAAGCTCGTACAAATATGTATAGACTGTGGGAGGTAAGCTACTAGGAGCAATGAAAAGTTTTTATCAAGAGTGTAAGACATGTGTATGATTAGGAAAAAAGTAGAGCGAGTATCTCCAGATGAAGGTTGGTCTGTAACTGGGGTATGTGATTTCACCATGGCTCTTAATTTGGTTATGGATGGGCTGGTGAGGTAAGTAAATGCAAGGGTCTTTGTGAGAAAAGCAAGTATGTAGTCCACTGGGGGTGACAGGGTTTATGGAGTGAGTTAGATGTTCTTTGCTGATGTTACAGCACTGGTGGCAGATTCAAGACAGAAACTGCAAAAGTTGGTGACTGAGTTTAGGAGAAAGAGTGAAGGAGGAAGTTTAGTGTAAATGTGAATAAAAGCAAGGTTATTATGCTTAGCAAGGCAGAGAGACAGGTTAGTTGGGGTGCGAGTTTGAATGGAGACAATTTGAAGTAAGTGTTCTAGGTACCTGAGAGTGGATATGGCAGCAAATGGAAACATTGGAGTGGGTTATAAGGTGGGTGATGGGGCAAAAATGGGTGTGTTTGAAGTTATAGTAGTCCCAGTGATGTGAATGGGTGTGAGGCATAGGTTTACACATGAGCATGTGCAATGAACGGTGGAAATGTCTGAGGCAAAATGTTTGAGGACAGTGTCTGGTGTGTGGTGGTTTGATAAAGGGTAAGAGAAAGGCACAGTAATAAGAAGAGCACGGTAGAGAGAGTTAAAGTGGCTTGGACATTTGAAGAAAACAAGTCAGAAGAGGCTGACAATGGGGATATGTGCATTAGAAATGGAGGGACAAGTCAGGAGAGGCTGACAATGGGGATATGTGCATTAGAAATGGAGGGTAAAGGAGGAGAAGGAGACCAAACTGGAGATGGAAGGATGGAATGAAATTTGTGTCACTGTGGCCTAAACATTCACGAGGGTGAAAGGAATGGACAGGACAGGGAAAACTGGAATGATATGGCATACAGGAGTAGATGTGATGTTAATTGGGTGATCAAGCCGTATGAAGCAACTGGAAAAAACCATGGAAAGGTCTGTGGGGCCTTGTTGTGGATAAGGGGCTGTGGCTTTAGGGTATAACCCCTCACAGCCAGAGAGTGGACATGAGAAAGTGTGGCTGTTCTCTGCCTGTTCCTGGTGCTACCTTGCTGATGTGAAAAACAGCAGAAAAATATGAAAAAGAATATATATGTTAGTTGTTACCAGATTTCACTTACATGAGGTTACCCTATACATGACAAGCCATCTTTGGTGAGGCTCTAGCAACAGAACTTCTCACTCCATGAAAGTCTACACTTCCCTACTCAAAAGCTGTAGAAGAATAATGCAAGTTGCAGCTTATGCAACCCAAGGAGACAAGGAGAAACCCCTTGTACTTGGTTGTAAAGGGTATTGTATGTTTCGTGAAGAAGAGCAAAGGTGCTATCTAGAAGATTTTTTTTTTTTTTTTTTTTTTTTTTTTATACTTTGTCGCTGTCTCCCGCGTTTGCGAGGTAGCGCAAGGAAACAGACGAAAGAAATGGCCCAACCCCCCCCCCCCATACACATGTACATACACACGTCCACACACGCAAATATACATACCTACACAGCTTTCCATGGTTTACCCCAGACGCTTCACATGCCTTGCTTCAATCCACTGACAGCACGTCAACCCCTGTATACCACATGACTCCAATTCACTCTATTTCTTGCCCTCCTTTCACCCTCCTGCATGTTCAGGCCCCGATCACACAAAATCTTTTTCACTCCATCTTTCCACCTCCAATTTGGTCTCCCTCTTCTCCTCGTTCCCTCCACCTCCGACACATATATCCTCTTGGTCAATCTCTCCTCACTCATTCTCTCCATGTGCCCAAACCATTTCAAAACACCCTCTTCTGCTCTCTCAACCACGCTCTTTTTATTTCCACACATCTCTCTTACCCTTACGTTACTTACTCGATCAAACCACCTCACACCACACATTGTCCTCAAACATCTCATTTCCAGCACATCCATCCTCCTGCGCACATCTCTATCCATAGCCCACGCCTCGCAACCATACAGCATTGTTGGAACCACTATTCCCTCAAACATACCCATTTTTGCTTTCCGAGATAATGTTCTCGACTTCCACACATTTTTCAAGGCTCCCAAAATTTTCGCCCCCTCCCCCACCCTATGATCCACTTCCGCTTCCATGGTTCCATCCGCTGACAGATCCACTCCCAGATATCTAAAACACTTCACTTCCTCCAGTTTTTCTCCATTCAAACTCACCTCCCAATTGACTTGACCCTCACCCCTACTGTACCTAATAACCTTGCTCTTATTCACATTTACTCTCAACTTTCTTCTTCCACACACTTTACCAAACTCAGTCACCATATCTAGAAGATATGAGCAGCTTTTAAAGTCAAGATAGATGGTGCAAGTCCTGTTCGTTTTGTCTTCAAAATGCATGTTAAGTACTGTTCTTTATATCTTCCAAATGCATGCATTTTATTGAGCAACGAAATCATTTAACTTGAGCATTCTGCGAACTTAATACTCATGAATTTTGATGTTTGATAGCTTGATCACCCAAAAGATATTCACTTGCAAGTACATCAGTTGGATTGGATTGGATTATAAAATGATTTTTTCTCCCAAAAGAGGAACAATATGTAACCAAAACTTTGAAATCAGCTATTGCGAAGGCTAAATAAATTGTCTAATGATAATATTACACCCATAAAATGATGCATTTACTTTCTTCATTTCATAGTATATGTTCCCAATCATTGTTGTTGCATTCTTATAAGCTTTGTTTAATCTAATGTGAATGATTAGTGTACTCCCATATAGTTGGAAGAGATCCCTTATTAAGCCAAGGAATGATCACACGATTGCCACAAGCTGTAGACCTACTGCACTAATTAGTTACCTTTGCAAACTAATGGAGGAAAAAACTTAGTAGGAAGCTTCAATCATGGACAAACATCCACATCAAGACTAATAAGGTTTATTCAACAGTTTTTGAAAGACAAAATGAAAGGTGAGGGTTAGTAGCATGATACTGTTCATGCTGAAATAGTAAAGGTATTTATTGATGACAAAATGTGATGAAGGCATACTGTAGGCTTTCTTATTGTTATAAGAGAGGAATCTAATAAAGCCTAACTAACTGCCAAAAGAATCTTCCATATTTACTGCAGAACTGTATGGTATTCAGGCTGCACTTTAATATTAACTGAGCAAACTTCCTTAAAAAAATGTTTACTCTGATTCCCAGGGTACACTTGATGCTATACCACTGTGCTCCAATTAGTCTCATCCTGTAAAGTCCAAAACTGGATCATCAGAATCCACTTAAAATACAGAAAGTGTAAAATTATCCTTGTGTCCTGGACATGTTAGTAGTAAGGAAACATGCTGGAGCAGCTATATCTAGCAATGTGAATTACATCTCATAATGATTTTATGAGCAGAATAGATGTTGAAAGTAAATGACAGGCTAGATGGGACTTGGAGGATATATAGAAAAATGTTGAAGTATGGACTTTCTCTTTTAAAAGAATTACCATTTTGATATAATTCTTTGTCAAACGAAGATGAATCAAACTGTGTTGACCTATGGTCAATTAATGGGAAGGAGACCTGCTCCAGTATGGTACCTGTAATTTCAGGTTTCTCATGGAACTTGTACTGACAGAGTTCCATAAGTACAGGAATATCAAAATCAAATATGATATATATACAGTAAGTTGTAAACTCTAATAACTACATATCAATTTAGGATTAAATTTGGACTACCTTCATCTCTATAATGCTCTTTTCAAACTCTTTATCCTATCCACTACCAATCAGTTTGTCACTTCTTCTGTTGCACTGGGGACCAGTTCACATTTCCTGCACACTTGCCCATTAAGTAATACCTGCATACAATATCTTGGATGTACCAAAACATCAAGTTTGCCTGTTGTTAGCTCAATATGCCTTTTTACAGGGGCAACCAACTTATTGTGTGCATAATAATACAACCCATTACACATCACCATCACAACTAAACTGATTGTAATGCACACAAATATTATGTCTGACTATTGTTTTAATTGTTTTGCAATTATCACTAATTTTACCACATTCAATAGGATAAAAAAAATTTTTACAGTTAATTGTAAACTATCATTGAAAGTTTAACTACTACTGGTATGTAATTCAATGTAATATAAACACTGGGATGCTCCTTCAATATCTTATATGCTGTAAATGGTTAGAGGTGCTCAGCATTGCATACCTTAGAGAGAAATCACTTAATCAATACCAAAGAAGGTGAGGAGCATCTTTTGTAACCGAGCACCATTTCAAGTAAGGGATAATTTAATCCTTAAAATCTTATCAGTACAGTAGCACTGTATGTTTAACATGATGTGCAAACTGATTAAAATAGTATCATAATGTTGTATTACATTTTACTTGTATATCTCATATCACCTGGTTTCAGTTCACTTTTTGTCTTTTGGGTTAGAATCTAAACATCTCCATTATACGTAATGGATTATATTATATCAACAAGTGTAAAGGATTAATCAAATCATAGATAACTTTGCTTATACAGCATTAAGAGAAGACTATGAATTGAAATATAAGTACTGCACATAAAATGTACAGTAAGAATTAGTACTATGATGATATTGCCCTTCATATACATGAATGATTGATTTCTAACAAATTTGTAATAGAAATGTGTGGGTTAAACAATTATTTTCTTTACCAACTATATAGAGTGCCTGTAACCACACATTTCTGATTTGCTTCCACTGTTTACATGTCATAAGCTACAGATCCTCCAGAACCTTAAAAGAAACAAGGGACAATGCCTGGACCTATCCCTACAACCACTGTGTGAACAATTTAGGATATGAAGTAATGGATGCTATGCCAGTCAGTCTTATGGAATACAGGCAAATTACGTATAAAAGATTATTTGGTATTATATCTACTGAAGTACAGCACATGTGTAAACATTTTGTCTGAATACCTTAGGAAGGGAAGCAGATGTCTAATGTAACAGACAGCACCAGAATGTTTACCAAGCTTGCTGAAGTGGGTAACGGCATGGACATCATCAATTTAGTTATTGAGACTTCTGCAAGTTTGTGTCTATACAACCATTTTTTATTCAATGATTTATATATAGGCCACTCCAGGAAAATTAGTTGTTGCTTTAGTCCATTCCATACCAATGATAAAACCTTAAACATCTGGTTGTACAAGTTCCTGTGCAACAATTATCTTTCAGTTTTAGGATTCACAGCAGATCTGTATGGAAGTAAGACCTCAGATGCCATAGGTATCATCAAATTGGCTATGGAGGCTGCTTTTAGTAAAACATGTAACCATTGATTCAATTCAAATCACTTACAATAATCAGCTCCTGCTTTACTCCATCTCATACCCATGTGGGCATAAGGACCTGTACAGCGTTTAGCTTTCAGTTTCAGAAAAACAACATATCTTTGTGAAAGTGAAACATCAAATAACATGATCATATGCAGAGGCTGATGTAGGTTAGAGTCATAAATAGCTTCATCTTGGTCTGCACTGTATCTGTAGAATTGTATAATACCCACATTGAATAGAACCAGTTGCAAGTTGGGATGTCTACTTCAAATTTATTTTTAGTAAGCTTCTTATTCATAAACTATATAATGTACATACACTTTGTTTCACTGTCTTTAGCATACAATCTAGTTCCATTAGAAGATACCAGTGTAAACCAAGAAGTTCCACAGTATCTTTCACGGATGAACACAGATATTGAAAAAGATAATCTATATTATCTTTTAAATCCCAATCTGAGAAGTCTGTGATACCATAATGACTTTTGAAACAATATATAGGATAATGTTTTAGGTCTGTGTGCACAGTACATTATTTACATATATTGTTATTGTCATGCTCATTATTATTATTACTATTTATTTTATCTATTTTCATCTTTATTATACTTAATCACCATCCCAAGCAACAGCAAGGTAGCACAAGAAAACAGACGAGAAATGGCCCAACCCACCCACATAAACATGTATATACATAAGTGCCCATACACGCACATATACATATACATTTCAACGTATACATATACACATACACAGACATATATTTATATATACACACACATATACATATTCATACATGCTGCCTTCACCCATTCCCTTCGCCACCTGACCACACATGAAATAGCATCCCCCTACCCCCCTCCAGCGAGGTAGCGCCAGGAAAAGAAAAAGAAGGCCACATTCATTCACACTCAGTCTCTAGCTGTCATGTGTAATGCACTGAAACCACAGTTCCCTTTCCACATCCAGGCCCTACAGACCTTTCCATGGTTTACCCCAGATGCTTCACATGCCCTGGTTCAATCCACTGACAGCACATTGAACCCGGTATACCACCTCATTCCAAATCACTCTATTCCTCGCACGACTATCACCCTCCTGTATGTTCAGGTCCCAATTGCTCAAAATCTTTTTCACTCCATCTATCCACCTCCAATTTGGTCTCCAGCTTCTCCATGTTCCCTCCACCTCTAACACATATATCCTCTTTGTCAATCTTTCCTCACTCATTCTCTCTCTGTCCAAACCATTTCAACACACCCTCTTCTGTTCTCTCAACCACACTCTACTTATTACCAAACATCTCTCTTACCCTTTCATTACTTACTCGATCAAACCACCTACACCACATATTGTCCTCAAACATTTCATTTCCAACACATTCACCCTCCTTTGCACAACCCTGTCCATAGCCCATGCCTCGCAACCATATAACATTGTTGGAACCACTATTCCTTCAAGAATATCCATTTTTGCTCTCTGAGATAACCTTCTTGCCTTTCACACATTCTTCAACGCTCCAGAACCTTCAACCCCTCCCCCACCATGTCACACATCCACTTCCATGGTTCCATCTGCTGCTAGGTCCACTCCCAGATATCTAAAAAATTCACTTCCTCCAGTTTTTCTCCTTTCAAACTTCCAATTAACTTGTCCTTCAATCCTACTGAACCTAATAACCTTCCTCATATTTACCTTTACTCTCAACTTTCTTCTTTCACACACTTTACCAAACTCAGTCACCACCCTCTGCAGTTTCTCACCCGAATCAGCCACCAGCACTGTATCATCAGCGAATAACAAATGACTCACTTCCCAAGCCCTATCATCCACAACAGACTTCATACTTGCCCCACTGTCCAAAACTCCTCTCATCCACAAAAGACTTCATACTTGCCCCTCTCTCCAAAACTCTTGCGTTCACCTCCCTAACAACCCCATCCATACACAAATCAAACAACTATGGAGACATCACGCACCCCTGCCACAAACCGACATTCACTGGGAACCAATCACTTTCTCCTACTTGTACACATACCTCACATCCTTGGTAAAAACTTTTCACTGCTTCTAGCAACTTACCTCCCACACCTTATACTCTTAAAACCTTCCACAAAGCATCTCTATCAACCCTATCATATGCCTTCTCCAGATCCATAAATGCTCCATACAAATCCAACTGTTTTTCTAAGTATTACTTGCATACATTCTTCAGAGCAAACACCTGATCCACACATCCTCTACCACTTCTGAAGCCACACTGCTCTTCCCCAATCTGATGCTCTGTACATGCCTTTACCTTTCAATCAATACCCTCCCATATAATTTCCCAGGAATACTCAACAAACTTATGCTTCTATAATTTGAACATTCACCTTTATCCCTTTTGCCTTTGTACAATGGCACTATGCATGCTTTCCACCAATCCTCAGGCACTTCACCCTGATCCATCCATACACTGAATACCCTTACCAACCAATGAACAACAAAGTCACTCCCTTTTTAATAAATCAACAAATTATTATTACTATTATTATTATTTATTCTCTACATTTGCCATTTCTCACGTTGGCGAGGTAGCGTTAAGAACAGAGGACTGAGCCCAAGAGGGAAAATCCTCGCTTTGCCCCCTTTTCTGTTCCTTCTTTTGGAAAAGTTAAAACTGGAGGGGAGGGTTTCCAGCCCCCTGCTCCCTCCCCTTTTATTTCTCCTTTTACAACACGCAGGGAATACGTGGGAAGTATTCTTTCTCCCCTATCCCCATGTTAGAGGAGCCTTTTCCAAATGGGTTAAGTATTCAATGGAGTGCTACAAGGTTTGGTTCTGGGACCTTTACTCTTCTTAATCTATGTTAAAATGACCTGCCTGAAGGTATAGAATCCCACTTAAGTATGTTTACAGATGATGCAAAGGTTATGAGGTATATAAAGAGGAAGGACAATTCCATCAGCTTAAAGGAGGACCTAAACTGATTCAAAAGTTGGTCTGAAACCTGGCTGATGAAATTCAACTACAGCAAATGTGAAGTAATAAGGATGGGACAAAGTGAAAGATGGCCCAACAGGATACAAACTTCAGGATACTGCGTGTGTGAGGACTTGGGTGTTGACAATGTCTAACTCGTCAACAGAGCTCTATATTAGGAGAATGGTTAGGGAGACAAAGTGTATGCTAGCAAGTATCAGAATAGCTTTCACGTATATGGATAAGGAAATATTTAGCAAGCTATTAATATCCCACATAAGGCCAAAACTGGAGTATGCTTTCCAGGTTACGTCACCACACCTAAAGAAGCACAACGAGTTCACAGGGCAACAATGATGGTACCAGAATTGAGAGAGCTTTACATTTACTCAGCTTAAAAGAGAGAAGAGTGTGGGGTGACCAGATCTCAACCTGTAAGTTTTTATAAGAGATCGACAATGTGAACAGTGAACAGTTCATTGAGAGATGTAGGTAGAGTGGAACCTGAGAACATAACATGAAATTAAGTAAGAAACATATTTATAAGGATGTAAAGAAATACTTCTGAAGTATAAGCGGGGTGGATGAATGGAATACAGAGATATTGTGATTAATAGAGACAGCGTATATAAATTTAAGAAACTGTATGAGAGTAGAGGCTGTTTAAGAGGTGGGGGCCCCACGAGTGTAAAACTTCCCTATCCCCCGTACAGTAAATTTAGGTAATTACAAGGCACAAAATAGGACACAGAGAATTTTATCTACCTTATGAAAACATGGCAGATTTACACAATAATTATGTTCTTGAAAATGGTTGCATATCAAATAATATATCTAATAGAGATAAAGGGGTTTAATTATTATCAAGGCAACACTGAACATTATATCAGTGAAAAACAACAGTATACAAATACCAAGAAATAAAATAAATATCACAATATACATACTGAACAATGAGTGTACAACTTTCATAGAAAACATAATGCCTTCCAACTGCAAGGATGCCCTACCATTTGTATGGCAGCTGGGTAAGAAGCATAGCCTAGTTGTTAACATTGGGCATTATGTACACTGTAAAATGAATTCTACAAATAAAAACAGAAAATTACAAACTCTGAATCCTAGTGCAGTCTTCTCTTCACATGAATGGTTTGTTCTTGAAAGCATTTCCTTACAAAATAATCCCGTGTCATCCAAAATAAAAATATGCTTAGGAAAATAACTGCCTTCCTCAATAATGGTACTGAGGTGTCCTTGGAAACTTTCAGCAGCAATGACAGCAGAAACTGCCTCACCAGTCATCTTGATGTGGAAATTATAGTGTCCTAAAATTTGCAAATCAACCTGGACTTGCTTGAAACGTTTTTGCTCCATCATCTTGTATAATCTGGGCATCTGCTTGTATCACAAACATGCTGACAGGAACATTCTCATGAGTTTGGTGTTCAATCTATGTGCTCAATATATGTTTCATTCTCTCCATGATCTAACTTTGGGAATACAAGGTTTTAGATGCACTGATTAATGTTCCACTTTTGGAACTCTCCTAGATTTTCTCTTCATTATCATGAATAGTCCATAAAGAAGATTCACTAATTCCAAGGGCATGCTTAATATCAGTGGTCTCAAAGCATAAGGCTCACCTTACCCTCAAAGGTGATAGCCTTAAGCTTCTTAGAACCACTTGTACCAGGAGAACTTTAAAAGACACTTTGGTGGCATGATGTATAGGGTAAAACATGTGCAATATGCAGTAAACTACAGTGCAAAATACCATAGCACTTCTTGAAAACAGACTGTATCTATGACATGCATACAAAAGCATCTCACAAAGTGCTGGCAATGCCACAACACTACTGCCAGCCCAATAATGAGCACACTATTCCAAAATTAAGCCCACATAAATGGAAAAAAAAAAGGTGTAAATGAAGCATGTGTGTTATTCTAAAAACAGCATAAATCCAATAAGTGTAACTTGAGAGGTACCTGTATTTGAATATTCTAGAATTCCCGTAAGAGTCCCCCATTTTCTATTAGTGCCTAATGCAACCCAAGAGATGATGCTACTCTAAACATCACAAAAGTTAGGTTGCTGAGGTCACATGATGCTCATCCTTGCATACCTTGGACGGTTTGTAGTCATTTCTTATTCTCAAAATCCTCTGCCTTACAACTCAAGCACCCAAAACAACCCAACTGCCACCTCTGCCAATGTAAATATCTGCCATTTATCCCATCACATATTACTGTGGAAGTTGGAAGAAAACTTGGTAAGCGAATAAAAATACAAATTCTATTTTTCATAATCATTTATTTCACATACTTACATTATTATATACAGTCTATGCTACATATGAAACAAAACAATCTGTAAAAACAAATTATGTTATACAATAACAGGCTAAGTAAGGAACTATGCATGGCTGGGTCATACAGTTTGCTCGAGTTTCCAAACACCAGCAACTGATAGGTCCCGAAGGTGCCCAATTTGAAAGGGTCTACCTTATTCACATTTCCATAAAATTCCTGATTTCTTAGCCTCACAAATATTCCAGTCCACAGATGTTAACTCACTGCCACTAATATATCATACATATGATCTGTTAACAGTGATGAAAAAATAAAAGGTAATCTGTTCTTTAAAAGTCTAGTGTGTTCCCTTAGCCCATTCGATTTTTCTTTCTTCCCACTTTTTTCTGTTTTCCCTCTTCTTTGGTCCCCAGGTATCTTTGGGCTTGAACACTATCTTCAGTTTCTGTGAAGCAGGAAAACAGACTGAAAATCAGCTTCCTTAAAATGACTAGTTTCTAAATTCATTTAATGACATTCCTTGATTTCTGAGATGGAAGGGAAACACAAAATTATTCTTTTCTTATTTATGTCTGAATTCATCTATTTTCTATTCATGTATGTAATTATATGCAGTACACACAAACCTGTGTTTAAATATGCATTTAATTGTAAATGTACTAAAATACACACATGAACATATACACAAACCACAAAAATATGGTAAATGCAGCATATGAATGCTTAGCAAGTGAAGCTAGAAACATGATTGCAAGTGAGCTACACACAAAGAAAGAGGGCACACTAAAACAGGTGTAGGATACTGGACTCAAATTATATGAAAATTTCTGAAATAAATGATGAAACACTTAGATAGCCAACAAAATAATTCAACCTAATATTATCTTACCAGTGGAATACAATACTGAATGAATCACCATATGAAGGTCATATTGAATGAAAGAATGATGAGAGAACACTAAGAAAACAGACTATACAGAAATATTTCAGGCAACAAAGAAGAAAGGGAACAAGCATAGAATAAGTATAGAACTAAAAAAAAGATGGAAAAATAGTACTTTTTTGGCAGTCCACACCATACACACCAAATGTGGATACATGTACAAACATAGGAAGTGAGGACACTGCAAAATGCCTACTGGCCCATGCTAGGCAGGTCCTTAGTCTGTTCACCCTACAACCAACTGCCTGAACCCATAAGCACATCCAACCTTCTTTTAAAGCTAACTAAAGACATAGCTTCCATTACAGTTCTTGGCAGCTTGTACTATAAATTACTACCCTATTCCCAAACCAATATTTACCCACATATGACCTGAATTTATTTTTTTTCTAATTCAAATCCATTATTTCTTGTCCTATCTGGTGGGGCTATTCTACGAAATTTATTCATGTTACCTTTATTATTGTCCTTCACCTGTTTAAAAACTTCAATCATATCCCCTCTAGCCAATCTCCTCTTCAGTGAATGTAAATTCACTTTTCAGTGAATGTAAATTCAGTCTTTTTAGCCTTTTTCATAAGTGTGGTTTCATATTCCAGGTATCATTTTTGTCATTCGCCTATGCAAACTCTCTAAATAATTTATATCAACTGCATAGTATAGAGCCGAAAACTGTACCACATATTCCAAATGTGGTCTCACCAACACAAGATAAAGTTGCAATAATACTGTAGGAGTTTTATCGCTTACAGTCCTATTAATGAACCCTATCATTCTATTAGTCTTATTACACACTTTTATACATTGTTGCTGTGGCTCAAGATCCTTGTTCACCAGCATCCCTAAATCTCTTTCGCATTCTGCTTTACCAATAGTAATACTGTCCAGTTCGTCATCAGTGTTTCTGTCTTTACCAACACTAAGCACTGTGCATTCATCTGTGTTGAATTCCATTTTCCATGTACCTGCCCATTCTGATAATCTATTAAGTCCTGCAAATTCACTGAATTTTCATGCAAGTCAATTATGGCCCCTATTTTGTATCATCAGCAAATTTACTTAAGTCGCTGGCTATTCACATATCCAGTTTGTTAATATATATAACAAACAAGACCAGTCTCAAGACTGACTCCTGAGGAACACCAATGCCTACATTGCCCCAGTCCGATGTAACTCCATTGATGCATACCCTGTTTTCTGTCAGTGAGCCATGCCCTAATCCAATCACAACCCCTGATGCCATGTACCGCTGTTTTTCTAAGCAGACACTCATGAGGCACTCTGTCAAAAGCCTTATTAAAGTCTAGGTATACAACAGTTTCAAATACTTCATTAAAAAAGGGGAGAAGAATACCGAGACATGACTCCCCTTTTGTAAACCGATGTTGAGAATATAATGTTCACAACCTTTGAATCTAGAACTCTTTAAGGGGCTTTGGATTACCATATCTTCTTTGAATAAGGTATTATGTAGACAGCTTCCATCCAAAGCATTCATCAATACCCATTAGCCTCTAAGTAAATATGAAAAGCTTACCTTTGCTTCGCAATGCAGCAAGCTATAATTAACATATCCTCTCTTCCCTCACAAAAAAGACACTGACAAAACTTATACTTACTGTAATAGCCCACACTGCCCTCCCAACCCAAAATTAGAAACACTAATTCAACATGTCACAAGACCCCTTACATGCAAGATGCAACTTCTGCAGTGGAGACATGGAACATTACTTCCTCAACTGTCCTGCACTCACCACAAAATGTCATACTTACATCACCTTGCTTCTTTACCTGTGATCCAACCCACTGAATGTGGCCAGCTGCCCAAATGTTGCAGGAGCCCTATAGATAGGGATCCTGGGGCAGGAAGGAAGGTGTAGATAAATAGATGGACAGATACATACATATAAATACATGGGATGTATGTAGAGAAGCAGTGATGGCTTGTGCGAGAGATTCACATGGCATGAGAAAGGTGGGAGGTGGGTAGATTAGAAAGGGTAGCGAGTGATGGGATGAAAAAGTAAAGCTATTAGAGCATGAGAAAAGAAGCGTTTGGATGATTGTTGCAAGGAAGGAGTGCAAATGACTGGAATATATATAAGAAAAAGCAGCAGATCAAGAGGAAGCTCCAAGGGTTGAAAAATAGGGCAAATGAGGGTTGGGGTGAGAGAGTATTATCAAACTTTAGGGAGATAAAAAGATATTTTGGAAGGAGGCAAATAATGTGCGTAAGACAAGAGAGCAAATGGGAGCAATGGTGAAGAGGGCAAGGGAGAAGTCAGAACAGGTAGTGATGGAGTAAGGAGGAGATGGAGTGAGTATCTAGAAGGATTGTTGAATGTGTGTGATGATACAGTGGCAGATACATTGTGTTTTGCTCAGGGGGTTGTGCAAAGTGAGAGAGACAGGGAGAAAAGTTTGGTAAGGAGAGAAGAGGTGGTGAAAGCCTTGCGGAAGATGTGCAGAAGATGAAATCCAGCAAAGTGGCAGGAATGGATGGCATTGCAGTTGAATTCATTAAGAAAGGGGGTGACTGTGTTGTTGATTGGTTGGAAAGGATATTCAATTTATGTATGGATTATGGTGAGGTGCCTGAGGATTGGTAGAATGCATGTGTAGTGCCATTGTACAAAGGCACAGAGGATAAAGGCGAGTGCTCAGACTACAGAGTAGTTAGTAGGCAACCAATGACCTGGGAGGTATATTACCAGTACTACCTGCTTGGGTATCAAGAGGGTCAGTGACATCTGCTTAGTGTGCCAGCACTTCAGCGGTTGTCATGTTGCACTCCTCTGATGCAGGTAGCTTTCTTTTCTTGCTGTCTCACTTGTCATTGTAACATTTGACAAAACTTAACTCATACAGCTCATCCTTAGTAACTCTAAATTTTGATGCAGTGAGCACTATGCACTAGACCTGCTTTTAGGCAAAATGGTAGGAGCAGTAGATAGAAGCTATAGGTAGGAACATTTAGGCAGGAGCATTACGTAGAAACATTAGGTACTAGTAGTAGATAGGAGCATTAGACAGTAGTAGTCATTAGAAACATTTGGTAGGAGCCTCTGCAAACATTGTGCTAGACTTGCCTTCTGCCAGTGGCCTGTTAAGGATGAGGCACTAAAGGCTAATAAGTGGCACCAGAGTTCTTTAGGTATGGAGACGCGGCTGCCATGGCCACCCCTTTCAGGGAGTTTCAATTGGAACATTATTTTGTGGTTTTGTGATTTTTTTTTTTTGTACCCTATTCATATAAAACATTTCACTGCTTTAGCAAACTCTGGGGAGGTAAGAAAATGTGTGTAATGAAAGGGTTGACTGAGAATGCAGAGAAGGGGCTGAGGACCACAAATCTGCCAACTATAAAGGAGAAAAGAGATAAGGGTGACGTGATAATAGCTTTCAAGTTTCTAAATCAGTTGCATGATGGCAGTAAATAGCTCTAAATGAGATGCAATGAAACAGCAACCACAGCTCATAACAGGAAGCTTATCAAGAACATTGTTAGGTAAGATATAAAGAAACAGTTTTAGGGTACAATGCTGGCAGTGTTCAAATGTTTAAAAAGCTCCATGATGAGAAAGTTTAGGAAAAGAGGCTCCACAGATGTAGAGCTCACTCTGTACTGTACAGAAAGGTAAATGCAAAGAAGTAAGGACTGATAATATTCTATCATTTTGCTGTAAGACACATAACTATACAACTTGAATTAACTTGCAATTTAGCATGAACATACAAAAATATAAATAAAATAACCTATGGAACTTCTCTAAAAGTATCAAAGAGCATCAAATCAGTTCATGAAGAATCAAAGTACCTGAAATCTAAATACTTTAACTTAATCTAAAAGTGGCTGATATAAATTACCTTATGAGCATGCTGAACACTAACCTCAATGAAGGATTTCCCATCAGCAATGTACAGGGAATGGATGAAACATATGACTACCATGCCAAGCGATATAACTGCAAGCATCCATCCGGAGACTGTTGGGGTAAAGAAGACTCCCTTACATACTGAGAAACAATTACACTGAATAGGCAAAACACAAAGAAACCTTCAATGCATTGCAAAACAAATAACAAGGAGAAAATTACACAGGGAATGCACACTTTGATATTTGGAGATCTTTTAACACTTTGAAGATAATAGGCTTTTCTCTGCTTAACCTAATAAAGCTGACCAATTCTGATATATTGAAGAGGGTGGTTTAGAGAGCTGAAATGGGTATGTTGAAATGGTTTGGACATATGGAGATAATGAGCAAGGAAAGGTTGACTAAGAGGATGTATGTGTCAGAGGTGGAGGGAACAAGAAGAAGAGGGAGACCAAATTGGAGGTGGAAAGATGGAGTGAAAAAAAGTTTGAGCGATCGGGGCCTGAAGATGCGGGAGGGTGAGAGGTGTGCAAGGAATAGAGTGAATTGGAATGATGTATACTGGGGTCGACATGTGAAATGTCTGGGGTAAACCATGCAAAGAAAGGTCTGTGGGGCCTGGATGTGGAAAAGGAGTTGTGGTTTCAGTGGATTACACATGACAGCTAGAGACTGAGTGTTATTGAATGTGACCTTTTTTTGTCTGTTTACCTGGTGCTACCTTGCTGATGCAGGGGATGGCGATGTTGTTTCCTGTGGAGCAGGATGGTGCTGGGAATGAATGAAGGCAAGCAAGTAGGAATATATACAAGTGTATATATGTATATGTCTGAGTATGTATATGTGTATGTATATGTTAATATGTATACGTGAACGAATGTGGCCTTTGTTGTCTTTTCCTAGCGCTACCTCACGTGCATGCGGGGGGAAGGGGTTGTATTTTCATGTGTGGTGGGGTGGCGACAGGAATGAATAAAGGCAACAAGTGTGAATTATGTACATGTGTATATATGTATGTGTCTATGTATGTATAAATATGTATGCGTTGAAATGTATAGGTATGTGTATGTGTGTATGTGGATGTGTATATATGTGTATATATGGCCTTTTTTTTCTGTTTCTGGCACTACCTTGCTTGGGGAGATGCTATGTCTAGTGTGGCGGGGTGGCGATGGGAATAGATGAAGGCAGCAAGTATGAATATGTACACTTGTATATATGTCTGTGTATGTATATGTATGTATACGGTGAAATATATATGTATGTATATGTGCATGTGGGCATTTATGTATGTACATGTGTATGTGGGAGAGTTGGGCCATTCCTCATCTGTCTTCTTGCACTACCTCGCTAATATGGGAGATGCCGGTTAAGTATAATAAATTAATATAGAAAAAGTTAGAGAAAGAGAGCTTGTGACAGTTACACTTGCGGTGTGAAATTTATTTCTCAAGTTGTATTTTCTATGAGCACCCTACAGTTGCACAGTATTTTTAAACAAGTCCCATACATGGTGAAATAAAATTTGTCCTACTTGGCAGTATCTATATCATGTTTTTTGCTGGTTTTCAGGATGCATTCCACCAGTTACAGTTTCAGATCTTAAAACTGTGGATAAACTATATTTTCAATGTAATGTCTTTCCAAAATATTACTTATCTGGATTGTAAAATATGTAAACAAAAGTCACTGCAAATTGCCAATGCTATGAACTAACTTTTGAGTATCTGAAGTTTTTAAATTTCCTTATTTCTAATAGACTCATTCTACTTTCTAGCTATCTCTATGAAACAGGTGGCTATATATAGTTAAACTATTTTCTACCCAGCAATTATAATTAGCAGTTAATCTTGCAGATATGGACACTACTGCCATGGACATCCCCTTGAGGTGGGAATAAGGATTTGAGAGATAGATAGACAAATACTTAATCCTGCATAGTACCAACAACTAATAGTTACTTTTTTTCGTCCTTGATCACCATGTCCCCTTTTGTGAGGTAGCATCAAGAACACATGATGCCACATCCACTCATGTCCATTCTATAGCTGTCATGTGTAATGCACAAAAACCACAGTTCCCTATCCACAACTAAGTCCCACAGACCTTTCCATGGTTTACCCCTGACACTTTACATGCTCTAGTTCAGTCCATTTAAAGCACGTCTACCCCAGTGTACAGTATCATTCCAATTCATTCAATCCCATGCATGCCTTTCACCCTCCTGCATGTTCAGGGCCTGATCGCTCAAAATCTTCTTCACTCCATCATTCTATCTCCAATTTGGTCTTTACATTCTCCTTGTTCCCTTCACTTCTGATACATATATCCTTGTTTTCAACCTTTCCTCACTCACTGTCCCAATATGGCCAAACCTTCTTCTGCTCTCTCAACCATACTCTTTTCATTACCACACATATCTCTTGACCTTTTATTACTTCCTCACATCACATATTGTCCTTAAACATTTCATTTCCAACACATCCACCCCCTCCACACAGCCTTATCTTTAGCCCATGCCTTGTATCTATATAATACTATTGGGACTCCTATTCCTTCAAACAAACCATTTTTGCCCTCCCAGATAGTCCTCTCTTTCAACACATTCTTCAGCACTCCCAGACCCTTTGCCCCCTCTCCCACCCTATGACTTGCTTCCACTTCCATTGTTCCATTTACTGCCATGACCAATCCCGGACATCTGAAAGACTTAACTTCCTCCATTTTTTTCCATTTTAACTCACACCCCAACTAACCTGTCCTAATAACCTTGCTTTTATCACATTTACTCTCAACTTTCTCCTTTCACACTCTTTCAAACTTAGTCATCAAATCATGCAATTTCTCACTTAAATCTGCCACCAATGCTGTATCACTGTAAACAACAACTGACTCACTTCCAAGTCCCCTCATACCCACAGACTGCATACTTACCCCACTCTCTAAGAGTCTTGCATCAAACATCCTCACTACTCTATCCATAAACAAATTGAACAAACATGGTGACATCACACACCCCTGCCACAGACCAAAAAATGACTGTAAACAATGCACAAGTACATGAGTACGGACTGAATGTATGCTGTTTAACAGTATGAGAATTAGTTTGAGATGGGTCTGTACATTATATTTCTGAATATGGGTTGAAACAATTAGCTGAGGGAACTGATTGTAGGATAAAATTTTCTTACTTAGGTTTACTTTGACTGGTGAATATATTCTTGTGCCTGGGTTGAAACTGTATCCACTGTAAAGAACCAGTACATCAGAGGGGATTGACTATACATTTTGTATTGATGTGAAACTGATTGTAAACAGTATACTAATAAATGAGTGGGGACCAATTACAAGATAGTCTTATCCTTGAATAAAGAATGACTATAGACCATATAAGGTTAAGTGACGGCATACTCACTGTAGGCTGAAAATGGGTATGACTGGCCACCAAAGGTGGGGATTTTGAAATCAACAAGACTGTAGATAAGGATGCCAGTCAGGCCTACAGGGATGAAAAATGCCCAACAGAACTTCCAGTAGATGCCAAGGTCAACATCAAGCATGAATTTGAGGTCTTGTAAGAAGTTCTTCATACCTGTTTAAGAAAAATCTGGATATTATTCAAAATATCTTAAAAGCGGTAGGAGATTGGGAGTGACGACTTTGACATCATATATAACTATGGCAGTGAAATGATGTACCCAAAACTACCTAGAAAGATTTACATTAACTCTCTAAAAGAAAAATGAAATGTTTATCGCCTTAATACAGATTAAACATCTGCACATCAGAATTCTATCATGTGAAATATAACCTGAAAAAAAGTATTGTGTGCACCAAAACTCATTTCTAAGAAAACTAACAAGCATACAAAACAGCAATTAGTTCTTAAAAATTACCAGTGGTAAGGGTTATGCTCCAATGGTGGAGTTCACAACAAATCTTCTCCAGACTCTGAAAGGCACCATAGATTATCAATATGTTGCTGATACTGGGTTCCATCTGCAGCCTTTTTGTTCCGTTTTATTTAAATTCATCTAACTGTTTTCTGTTCTTGCAGCTCAGAAAAAGGAAATGATTGCTTTGGAGTCATCAAGTACTTAAATATTTGTATCTCTGTAGATTCTCTGCCGCTGACTGCTAAAAGTGTTCTGGCAATTTGTCCGCATGAATGGATCATTGGTCTCATCTGACTTTTTTGTATTGCCAGCAATGTTATAGATTGATGTAAAATTTCAATTTTTGAGTTGTCATATGCAAATAAGGATAAAATGGTTTATCTGAGAGGTGTTACAGTGTTACAGCTTCGATGTATCTTTCTTTGTCAGAACCCTAACTTTCTCTTCACCCATTGTTAGGCTGTTGAAACAAAGCAGCCGAAATCAGAGAAACAAACAAGCATGAGATAAAATACCACTATTTTATTTGACCCTATAATGAATATTATTGCACATTAACCCTTTAATAACAATTATTTTGGAGTCTGCATTTTGGCCAATTGTTACCATGGGGTTTATGTTTTATTCTACATGCCAGAAATATGAACTGGCAGGATAGTTCTATTGGTATGCAGAGATGCCTTATGTCACAAGGAACATAAATTAACACTGGAAAAAAATCCTTAAGTATTAGGTACCCACATAACACAACAGGGGAAGATATGACCCTGCATGCACACTGGTGCCCCCTACATTAACTAAAAAACTATGATATGCCTCATGTGAGTCTACTCATGCAACTGCAACATGCCTATGTGAACACTCCACTAAGGCAAAAAAAAAAAAAAGGATGAAGGATTTCTTTTTCCAAGTTCTGTACTTTTGCATGCATATCTTTTTTCTTATAAAATCAAAATTAGTAATTAAGTGTTTGCTTGCTTCCTACTCTCAATCGCTCCACTGCTCAGCTTATAAAGCCCCTAAAATTACATATCCACCTATCCCTATCTTCACTTCTGTTGTAATTAAATGATGGTCAAAATTCAACATTTCCCTTACTACCTACATATCTAGCATTTCCTCCCTGAATCTTTCATCTATTTCCTAATAATCAATGTCTTTTGCCTGTTCTCTCCCCAATGTTTTCTCTCTATATATAAATATATCTATGAATCAGATGATCAGAATTGTTGTGTGCAAGAAACATGCCTCTCTTAGCACATTCTCATCTCTCACTTTTGCATTCACATTACTTGGATAACTAACTTTCTCCCTAATTCAATATACTTTATACACTTTTCTAATTGTTTCCAATTTTTTTTCATCTCAGCCTCCCTAATTTTTCTCTATTTGCAGGAGTATATGTACACATCATGACATACTTGTTTTTCACAATCTTGCAAGTGAACAAGTATTGAATTTTTACACCTACACTTTATAAAAATAATCTCAAATTCTCTGTGGCAATAAAACAGATAAGTCCTCCTTAGCTTTCCTTTTACAACTTTCTTCCAGTTCTGATCAAACAGCTCCCTAGTACAATCCTTCTAACAATTTTTCCTCTTGTTTATTCTGCCTTCACCAACACTCTACCTAACAAATACGGTTCTCCTACTCCAGGCACATCAAACATCCTTAAGTCCCATTATCAACTCATGTCTTTCCCTCTTCTCTCATAACATTAATAGCTCCAAACATTATGACCTGATTTTCCTCCAAACTGCTGCAAATGAGATCATTTTGCTACAAAATTGCTTTCTGTCTCCAACCATGATGGGTCATTGACTGAGGGAAAACCAAATGCAGTGTATCCAAGGGGACAACTGGCTTGGATTTTTGAGTCAACTAAGCATTAGTGTGCTTTAAGAACCACACGCAAAATTAACTTATGATACGAATTGAATAAGTTTTTAAAGTAAAATATTTCAAAACAAATTTAAGCAAATGAAAAAAGGAATTAAAAAGTAAGATTGTTACTAACACTAAATAATTATGCAATGAAATATAAAAGAAACTAACTGGGTATCCCTAGTGGTGCCTGGTCCACTGATTACGTTCTCAAAAGGTTCTGGTGTACTAGTAAGGTGACTATACCAAGGTGGGATTGTCCTTGACCACCTGTCTTGAGACAGGTAAGCCTATCAGTTTTGCTCTCTTTGCTTGCTTCACACAATACATACAGCATTGGTAGAGCAATATTATACCAGAATTCATGGATTATGATACCAAATCCTTTTTCATAAATGCTTGCCATTTCACACTTGAAAGAGATAGTGTTAGGAACAGATGACAGAGCCTCAGAGGGAAAAAATCCTTACCAGGCTCCTTGCTCAGTTCTTGCTTTTAGAGTCATAAAGGAGGGGAGGATTTCCAGCCTCTCGCTCCTGTCCCTCTTTGTCAATTTCAAAAACACACAGGGAATTAATAGGCCGTATTCTTTCTCCCCTATCCCTAGGGATAAATAATCAAAGATATCTATCTCGCTTCTTAGCCTTTAGTGCCTCAAACTTAACAGGCCACTGGCAGAGGACAACTCTAGTGCAGTGTTTAAAAACAGCCCATTCCTAATGTTCTTACTGAGTACTATCTAAAGCACCTACCTACTACTTCTACCTATTTCTACTTAATGCTCCTACCTAAATGTGTGTATCTATCACTTTCATCTACAGCTCCTACCATTTTGCCAAAAGGCAGGCCCAGCACATAGTGCTCACCACTGAGAACTCTTGATGAAAAATGAGCCATGCGAGTTTAGTGTTGTCAAGTATTATGTATGACAAGGAGAGACTATGTTTGTGGACAGTGCCAGCAGTCCATGTGTGGTTGAGGCAAAAAAGAAAAGACAGCTACCTGCGTCTGAGAAGTGCAACTTGACAACCACCGAAGTGCTGGCTCACTAGCAGCCATTACCAACCCTCCTGATATCCAGGTGGGTAGTGCTGGTAATATACCTCCCTAGTCGTTGGCTGTCTAACTACTAGTAGCTACTAATACTTAATCTATATCTGGATAATTTCTGATGGAGTATGTTCCTATAATCACAAGTTCAGACAAAGCTCAAAAATGCAAATATCATGAGACCAAACAGTAGTTCCTGAAAATCATGTCCTGCAGAGAAGTGTAACTGTGAGAACTTTTCACACAAAAGAGAACCAAAAAGATGCACCTATTCATTTATGTGTTGCTTCAGCCACTTTGTTGAGCTCTACTGACCTTGCTCTGTGTAGAGAATTACATATGGTCATGCCACTGCTTTGTCTCACGAGTCAACACAGAATTTCAAAATCTAATCATGTTGCTTCTTGATATATGCCGTTTCCAACAGCAGGCTGTTTAACAAGTTTATATGCTGAAACTAATTTTTCTAGTTTTTGTAATAAATACCCCTATATCAGCTTTTTACATGAGAGTAAAAACAATATCCTTTAAATGTGAAACTGTTTGGATTCTTGAGTTGTACGGACTTTTGAAATTCACATTTTTGAATGCTGACTTTACTGCATCACAAACACATATCTCTGATTTCAGCAAACTGTTCTTATAATAGTACCTATTTTTTTTTGTCAAACTTAATGCTGGTGAAAGAGAATGTAATACATGAGTGTCTGTTGTTTAGATGTTGGCACTACTAAAGTGCATGAACCCACACACATCTGATATACAGATACACAAACAGCCTAATAAACGGTAATACTGAAAAAATTTACCTTTTATCTATAGTACTGTATAAGACTATTTAAGAATATCCTGCTTAAAACAGAAAGCCTAGATTGGATTCTTACCATAAATATGGTTGATGGCTACAGTCTCAATGATCACAAGAACATAGATGATGAATCCACCGCCAAAGAAATCTACAAGATCTAGGATCCACTGGCCACCCTGAAGGAGACAAGACAGAAACATGAATGAGGACAGAATAAACACAGTACCTACATGAAGGTATGGCTATCTAAGAAGTCAGGCTATCTGCATAACTCATTTATGAATGCTAGTTTTAATATAATGATGGACTGATGAGAATATAATCATCTGGAAACTGAAAGTTTCTTTATGGTTGGCTTATCCTTACAAGTAAGTGGCCCAAGAAGTTAGCAAAAAATGAGCACCATCCTCTAGCTTCAACTTGCTGGCTGGCTCTTGGATTTAATGACCAGCAACCTATGGGAGGTCATTAGGCCAGGCATTCACTTTCAAGTTTGATCATTGGTCCTACAAGTGAGGCTTGCCATTCAGAAAAGGTAAAACAAAGGATAGAAAGATACATGCAAACCTGTCTAGCCTTCCACCCTCTCAAAAACAAATGCAACAAAGCTGCAAACCACATGATATAGAAAACTAGGCACCAAACCAAACAACCATAAACACTCAACACTGACACACTGAAACAAGGATCCTAATATATTCATTCATTTTTTACTCATGATTGCTCTATGACCTTTTCTAGAAGCTCCTGCAGCTCAAAGCTGCACTACTTCCAGTAGGAGGGAAACTGCAGAGGTTGGTGCCTGAGTTTGGCATAGTGTCTTAAAGAACACTGAGAGTAAATGTGAAAAAAAGCAACATTGTTAAGTTTCACAGTGCAAAGATACTGGTTAGTTGGGGTGCAAGTCTGAATGGAGAAAACTTGGAGAAAATCAAGTCTCCTAGATACCTGGGAGTGAACATGGCAACGAATGAAATCATGGTAGCACAGGTGAGTCACAGGACGAGTGTGGGCATGAAGGTTTTGGGAGCTTTGATGAATGAATGGAGAGATATCACTATCTGGAAGGATGAATATGGGTATGTTTGAAGGTACATTAGTCCCAGTGTTGTGTGGATGCAGGGAACAGGCAACAGGTGAGAATTTATGGAAGCAAGCGAGTGTGCTGCACATGAAATATCATAAGACAATCTGTGGTGTGAGGGAGGTTGACTGATTAGTAATAATTGGGGAAGAGATAAATGTGGTAAAAGAAGAGTGTGGTTGCAAGAGCTAAAAGGGTTGTGCTGAAATGGTTTGGACATATGGAGAAAATGATTGGCGAGAAGTTGACGAGGATATAAGCATCAGATATAAAGGAGACAGAGAGAAGGGGTAAATTGAATAGGAGACAGAAGGATGGAGTTAAAATAATTTTGAGTGCTCAGAGTCTGGGCATGCAAGTGGATAAAAGGTGTGTATGAGATAAAGTGAAATGGAGTGATATACTGACAATGGAACAAACCATTGCTTATGAAGCAGCCAGAGCAAGCCATGGAAAGGTCTATGGGGTCTGGTTGTGGACAGGGTTCTGCATTTTAAGTACAGTAAAAATGACTAGAGAATGGATGTGACCAAATGAAGCCTCGTCATTACCTGTTCTTGGTGCTACCTTGTTAAAGTGGGAAATGGCAAAAAAATATGAGAGAAAAGAATACAAAAAGTTGGCTCTGCAAGTAATTCCCATCAACTAGATAGGTTATCAATGACCACATTACCAGAAGTTCTTTGGCAAGAACAGGCCTAAACTTCCTACTTGTATGTGTGATGTAAAAAGCTAATGAATGCAAGAACAAGATTCACCATAATAATGCACATACTTTTTCACCTACTTTTTCCAATGGTGGAAACAAAACTTACCCACTATTAGGGAAACTTTAAAATGACAAATGAGTAAATGAATGAGAACAATACTTACGGGTGTGACATAAACAAGACCAATCAGGAAGCCAAGAGTGCATGTGGCGATGGTGACATACAGTTTTTTAATTCTGGGGAACTGGTCACAGAGGATGGTGATAACATTACTAGTGAGTCCAGCAGCTGAGCCTACACCCAGGGTGAACAACATTAGGAAGAACAACACTGCAAACAGCTGTGGAAAGTTTATCAGACATAAGAACCTTTACTTCACATCATAACATACATGGTGAATAAATTTAAAGAATTACTTTGGAACAGGATTTGACAATGAATCAGACTCCCATGGAAAACATATTGGCCTCATTGCAATCCAAGTACTTACAGATATCTTCAACTACTCCTGGTTACACAACAAAGTCCTATACACATGGAACCTTCTTAACATAAAATCCATCCTGTAATCCTCTAAACTGCCCAAATCTCCTTCCTTATATCACTGCACTCACATTGTAACTACTCTAAAAACCAGATGCACTAAAGCAACCAAAATATCCTACGTATTCTCAACCACACATCATGGCTTTATGCTCTATCACTCGACTATCACACAAAACATATGCTCTATCACTCGACTACCACACAAAACATTCACCAAATTCAACAAATCCTGGATGACTTCGACCAACCACAAGCCTCATCCTGCACAGTGGCAATAAACATTTATGAAGTAATCAACACTTTTCCCCTGACATCCTTACCCAAAAGACTCTTGACACTTCCCTCCACAAAAATGAAAAAGATATTTTCTTTTTTTCTGGCAAACTTCTAAACTGCTTGCCAAACCAGAATTGTTCCCTACATGATTTCCCATCACCAGAAAACCTCTGTGAAGGTCCTCTCAAATGCAAATGACCCAACAAATAAGTCACATCAGCATGACCATGCTCAAGAAACAATATTCATGCAATTAGAACAACAGCTCACTCAAAACAGAATGTCTCCATCTCTCCAAAAATTCATGATCACCTTAATCATGGATAGACTTGAATACAACTCTCACTTCCCAATATCCATGAGTGCTCAACTATTCTCTCTCACTGAAACTCCAACCACAGGAAATATCACATATGACACACACAAGACATTTACTTCTCCACACATACTTCATCACAAAGGCCATAAATAAACTAAACACCCTCAGAACACTTACAGGCATCCCTACTGGTCAGAAAAAAGAATCCCTGAATATCCTCCATTAACTCCAACCACTGCACTCCAAACTATACCTCACTTGCCTGATCATCCATCCCATTTCAAGAATAAAAAATCCAACAAAGCTGCAAACTTACCAATAAAAAATCATTCAAAGAGGTCACTGGCTGCTTAGAAACCACAAATATTCAACACCTGCACAGTGAAACAAAATATATTTCAAATAAAATCTCACTTCAATATACTTGGCAATCAGCTCTATGCAACAGCAAAAGATCCCCCACCCATCAACCCACCCCAACACACACACATACACAAACATACCACCATCACCACCAACCAAATCATTCATCATCCCATAATCAGCCACTAACCAACCTCCAAGTAGAAATACAAAGCTTACCCCTGCCTCACTCTTTAGCAACCTCTGCTTACAGATCCACCTTTCCCCAACATATATATCAAAGACAAGACTCATATACAAATAAATAGCCATTCAAGCACTAAACCATCCCTCTCTCAATTCAGTCTTAAGTCACAGCAAGGCACAAACCCATCAGAAGACATACATATTCTCCAAACAAACGAGTCACACTCTCCCGTCTATGAACTGGACGTAACCCATACCTACGTTACGAGAAACACCCCTTCAACATATCCCAAAACCCTATTCATCTAAGATGTAAACACAACAATGAAAATACCAAGCAGTTATTACTCAAACAGCCCTGCACTTTTTGCACACAGAGACACACACAACATCAAAACACTGTGTCCTGGGGTCAAAACCAGTGGATGTGGCCAGGTGGTTTCTAAGTGTTGCAGGAGCCTCATTAGGATAAAAGAGATTCCTGGGGCAGGATTAAATATGATAATAATATAATATAATATAATATAATATAATATATATATATATATATATATATATATATGTTTATGGATGGGGTTGTTAGGGAGGTAAATGCAAGAGTCCTGGAAAGAGGGGCAAGTATGAAGTCTGTTGGGGATGAGAGAGCTTGGGAAGTGAGTCAGTTGTTGTTCGCTGATGATACAGCGCTGGTGGCTGATTCATGTGAGAAACTGCAGAAGCTGGTGACTGAGTTTGGTAAAGTGTGTGGAAGAAGAAAGTTAAGAGTAAATGTGAATAAGAGCAAGGTTATTAGGTACAGTAGGGTTGAGGGTCAAGTCAATTGGGAGGTGAGTTTGAATGGAGAAAAACTGGAGGAAGTGAAGTGTTTTAGATATCTGGGAGTGGATCTGTCAGCGGATGGAACCATGGAAGCGGAAGTGGATCATAGGGTGGGGGAGGGGGCGAAAATTTTGGGAGCCTTGAAAAATGTGTGGAAGTCGAGAACATTATCTCGGAAAGCAAAAATGGGTATGTTTGAAGGAATAGTGGTTCCAACAATGTTGTATGGTTGTGAGGCGTGGGCTATGGATAGAGTTGTGCGCAGGAGGATGGACGTGCTGGAAATGAGATGTTTGAGGAAAATGTGTGGTGTGAGGTGGTTTGATCGAGTAAGTAACGTAAGGGTAAGAGAGATGTGTGGAAATAAAAAGAGCGTGGTTGAGAGAACAGAAGAGGGTGTTTTGAAATGGTTTGGGCACATGGAGAGAATGAGTGAGGAAAGATTGACCAAGAGGATATATGTGTCGGAGGTGGAGGGAACGAGGAGAAGAGGGAGACCAAATTGGAGGTGGAAAGATGGAGTGAAAAAGATTTTGTGTGATCGGGGCCTGAACATGCAGGAGGGTGAAAGGAGGGCAAGGAATAGAGTGAATTGGAGCGATGTGGTATACAGGGGTTGACGTGCTGTCAGTGGATTGAATCAAGGCATGTGAAGCGTCTGGGGTAAACCATGGAAAGCTGTGTAGGTATGTATGTTTGCGTGTGTGGACGTGTGTATGTACATGTGTATGGGGGGGGGTTGGGCCATTTCTTTTGTCTGTTTCCTTGCGCTACCTCGCAAACGCGGGAGACAGCGACAAAGTAAAAAAAGAAAAAAAAAAAAATATATATATATATATATATATATATATATATATATATATATATATATATATATATATATATATATATATATATATATATATATCTTTTTTATTTTTTTTTATTATACTTTGTTGCTGTCTCCCGCGTTAGCGAAGTAGCACAAGGAAACAGATGAAAGAATGGCCCAACCCACCCACATACACATGTATATACATACACATCCACACACGCACATATGCATACCTATAAATTTCAACGTATACATATATATACATACACAGACATATATACACATATACATAATTCATACTTGCTGCCTTTATTCATTCCCGTCGCCATCCCGCCACACATGAAATAGCATCCCCCCTCCCCCCACGAGGTAGTGCTAGGAAAGGACAAAAGGACACATTTGTTCACACTCAGTCTCTAGCTGTCATGTGTAATGCACCGAAACCACAGCTACCTTTTCACATCCAGGCCCCACAAAACTTTCCATGGTTTACCCCAGTTGCTTCACATGCTCTGGTTCAATCCATTCTTTCTTATATTTTCATTATACTTAATCGCCATCTCCTGTGTTAGTGAGGTAGCGCAAGGAAATAGACGAAAGAATGGCCCAATCCACTCACATACACATGTATATACTAAATGCCCACACACGCAATGTGTACATTTCAACGTACACATACATATACATATACAGACATACACATATATACACAAGTACATATTCATACTTGAGGCCTTCATCAATTCCTGTCGCCATCCCGCCATGCATGAAATAGCACACACCCTCCCCCTTTGAGGTAGCGCTAGGAAAAGACAAAACAGGCCACATTTGTTCACACTCAGTCTCTAGCTGTCATGTGTAATGCACTGAAACCACAACTCCCATTCCACATCCAGGCCCCACAAACTTTCCATGGTTTACCTCAGTCGCTTCACATGCCCTGGTTCAATCCAGTGACAGCACCTCGACCCTGGTATACCACATTGTTTCAATTCACTTTATTCCTTGCACACCTTTCACCCTGTATGTTCAGGCCCTGATCCCTCAAAATCTTTTTCACTCCCTCCTTCCACCTCCAATTTGGGCTCCCGTTTCTCCTCGTTCCCTCTACCTCTGACATATATACCCTCTTTGTCAATCTTTCCTCACTCACTCTCTCCATTTCAACACACCCTCTTCTGCTCTCTAAACACACTCTTTTTATTACTACACATCTCTCTTACCCTTTCATTACTTACTTGATTAAACCACCTCACACCACATATTGTTCTCAATAAATTGGCGAATAACATAAGATGTGCAATAGCCACAACATTAGATTATGATTTTCTACATCCTCTTAGCTTCACATACAAAGAGATTCTGTGATATATTGTAAATGCAAAAAAACTCTGTCATCATTAGATCTGTACATCATCTGGTTTCATATTTTCTCAAAACTGTGAAACTGTTAAAATAATCCTGTTCCTAACAATTTCCTTTTTGAAGGCTGCATCTCTTGAAAGCTCTCTCTCTCTCTCTCACCTGTGGTGTCCAGGTGAACTTGGCAAGTGCATCTGGGTAGGAGATGAAAGCCAGGCCAGAGCCTCCTCGCACCACATTCTTCACATCAGTGTTCAACTCATGTGCCAGGTTTCCCAGGATGGAGAAAATAGTGAATCCAGCCAATAAAGACGTCAAGGTGTCAGCCAGACTTATGATCCATGCATCCCTGACCAAGGAAAGTTACTAGTATTGTTACATCTGGATATGAAAGATCCCTCGTATCCAAAAGCAAGCACTGTCAACTCTGCTGGCTTTATGGCCACCATACGTTGAGAATCCATCTCATACAGTTTATATTCTGTATGTTCCACAACAGTGGCATATCATATAACTATATAATGACAATAACTCTTGAATATAAAGATACAGTTTTGCAAAGTCATGAACTCTTATCTAAACTTTAAATATCCTAGTCAGGGAAATATATATTGCAGATGTACAAATTTCTCGCTACAACCTACAATATTATGCACAGAAATGCAGTTAAATGCCAAAGTATTTCCAAAATTATGTATGTATGTATATATATATATATATATATATATATATATATATATATATATATAGGGTGGGGAGGGGGCGAAAGTCCTGAGAGCCTTGAAGAATGTTTGGAAGTCGAGAACATTATCTCGGAAAGCAAAAATGGGTATGTTTGAAGGAATAGTGGTTCTAACAATGTTGTACGGTTGCGAGGCGTGGGGTATGGATAGAGTTGTGCGCAGGAGGGTGGATGTGCTGGAAATGAGATGTTTGAGGTTAATATGTGGTGTGAGGTGGTTTGATCGAGTAAGTAGTGCAAGGGTAAGAGAGATGTGGGGAAATAAAAAGAGCGTGGTTGAGAGAGCAGGAGAGGGTGTTTTGAAATGGTTTGGGCACATGGAGAGAATGAGTAAGGAAAGATTGACCAAGAGGATATATGTGTCGGAGGTGGAGGGAACGAGGAGAAGTGGGAGACCAAATTGGAGGTGGAAAGATAGAGTGAAAAAGATTTTGAGTGATTGGGGCCTGAAAATGCAGGAGGGTGAAAGGCGGGCAAGGAATAGAATGAATTGGATCGATGTGGTATACCGGGGTCAACGTGCTGTCAATGGATTGAATCAGGGCATGTGAAGCGTCTGGGGTAAACCATGGAAAGTTCTGTGGGGCCTGGATGGGGAAAGGGAGCTGTGGTTTCGGGCATTATTACATGACAGCTAGAGACTGAGTGTGAATAAATGTGGCCTTTGTTGTCTTTTCCTAGCGCTACCTTGCACACATGAGGGGGGAGGGGGATGTTATTCCATGTGTGGCGAGGTGGCGATGGGAATAAATAAAGGCAGACAGTATGAATTATGTACATGTGTATATATGTATATGTCTGTGTGTGTATATATATGTGTACATTGAGATGTATAGGTATGTATATTTGCGTGTGTGGACGTGTATGTATATACATGTGTATGGAGGTGGGTTGGGCCATTTCTTTCGTCTGTTTCCTTGCGCTACCTCACAAATGCGGGAGACAGCGACAAAGCAAAATAAATAATATAAATAAATAAATAATATATATAAATATATATCCACCTCTGACACACACACATATATATATATATATATATATATATATATATATATATATATATATATATATATATATATATATATATATATTATTTTTTTTTTATACTATTCGCCATTTCCCGCGATAGCGAGGTAGCGTTAAGAACAGAGGACTGGGCCTTTGAGGGAATACCCTCACCTGGCCCCCTTCTCTGTTCCTTCTTTTGGAAAAAAAAAAAAAAAAAAAAAATATATATATATATATATATATATATATATATATATATATATATATATATATATATATATATATATTATCCCTGGGGGTAGGGGAGAAAGAATACTTCCCACATATTCCCTGTGTGTCGTAGAAGGCGACTAAAAGGGGAGGGAGTGGGTGGCTGGAAATCCTCCCCTCTCGTTTTTTTCAATTTTCCAAAAGAAGGAACAGAGAAGGGGGCCAGGAGAGGATATTCCCTCGAAGGCCCAGTCCTCTGTTCTTAACGCTACCTCGCTATCGCGGGAAATGGCGAATAGTACGAAAGAATATATATATATATATATATCCCTGGGGATAGGGGAGAAAGAATATTTCCCACGTATTCCCTGCGTGTCGTAGAAGGCGACTAAAAGGAAGGGAGCAGGGGGCGGGAAATCTTCCCCTCTCATTTTTTTTTTTTCAATTTTCCAAAGGAAGGAACAGAGAAGGGGGATGGGTGAGGATGTTTCCTCAGAGGCCCAGTTCTCTGTTTTTAACGCTACCTTGCTGAGGCGGGAAATGGCGAATAGTATATATATATATATATATATATATATATATATATATATATATATATATATATATATATATATTATCTATTTATTCATTTTGCTTTGTCGCTGTCTCCCGCGTTAGCGAGGTAGCGTAAGGAAACAGACGAAAGAATGGCCCAACCCCTCCACATACACATGTACATACATACATGTCCACACACGCAAATATACATACCTATACATCTCAACTTATATATATATACTCACACAGATATATACATATATACACATGTACATAATTCATACTGTCTACCTTTATTCATTCCCATTGCCACCTCGCCACACGAAATAACAACCCCCTCCCCCCTCATATGTGCGAGGTAGCGCTAGGAAAAGACTACAAAGGCCACATTCGTTCACACTCAGTCTCTAGCTGTCATGTAATAATGCACTGAAACCACAGCTCCCTTTCCACATCCAGGTCCCACAGAACTTTCCATGATTTACCCCAGACGCTTCACATGCCCTGGTTCAATCCATTGACAGCACGTCGACCCCGGTATACCACATCGTTTCAATTCACTCTAATCCTTGCACGCCTTTCACCCTCCTGCATGTTCAGGCCCCGATCACTCAAAATCTTTTTCACTCCATCTTTCCACCTCCAATTTGGCCTCCCACTTCACCTCGTTCCCTCCACCTCTGACACATATATCCTCTTGGTCAATCTTTCCTCACTCATTCTCTCCATGTGACCAAACCATTTCAAAACACCCTCTTCTGCTCTCTCAACCACACTCTTTTTATTACCACACATCTCTCTTACCCTATAATTACTTACTTAATCAAACCACCTCACACCACATATTGTCCTCAAACATCTCATTTCCAGCACATCCACCCTCCTGCGCACAACTCTATCCATACCCCACGCCTCGCAACCATACAACATTGTTGGAACCACTATTCCTTCAAACATACCCATTTTTGATTTCCAAGATAACGTTCTCGACTTCCACACATTCTTCAACGCTCCCAGAATTTTCTCCCCTCCCCCACCATATGATTCACTTCCACTTCTATGGTTCCATCCGCTGCCAAATCCACTCCCAGATATCTAAAACGCTTCACTTCCTCCAGTTTTTCTCCATTCAAACTTACCTCCCAATTGACTTGAACCTCAACCCTACTGTACCTAATAACCTTGCTCTTATTCACATTTACTCTCAACTTTCTTCTTCACACACTTTACCAAACTCAGTCACCCGCTTCTGCAGTTTCTCACCTGAATCAGCCACCAGCACTGTATCATCAGCAAACAACAACTGACTCACTTCCCAAGCTCTTTCATCCACAACAGACTGCATACTTGCCCCTCTTTCCAAAACTCTTGCATTCACCTCCGTAACAACCCCATTCATAAACAAATTAAACAACCATGGAGGCATCACATACCCCTACCGCAAACCTACATTCACTGAGAACCAATCACTTTCCTCTCTTCCTACACGTACACATGCCTTACATCCTCGATAAAAACTTTTCACTGCTTCTAACAACTTGTCTCCCACACCATATATTCTTAATACCTTCCACAGAGCATCTCTATCAACTCTATCATATGCCTTCTCCAGATCCATAAATGCTACATACAAATCCATTTGCTTTTCTAAGTATTTCTCACATACATTCCTCAAAGCAAACACCTGATCCACACATCCTCTACCACTTCTGAAACCACACTGCTCTTCCCCAATCTGATGCTCTGTACATGCCTTCACCCTCTCAATCAATACCCTCCCATATAATTTACCAGGAATACTCAACAAACTTATACCTCTATAATTTGAGCAATCACCTTTGTCCCCTTTGCCTTTGTTCAGTGGCACTATGCAAGCATTCTGCCAATCCTCAGGCACCTCACCATGAATCTACATACATTAAATAACCTTACCAACCAGTCAACAACACAGTCACCCCCTTTTTTCATAAATTCCACTGCAATACCATCCAAACCCACTTCCTTGCCAGCTTTCATCTTCCGCAAAGCTTTTACTACCTCTTCTCTGTTTACCAAATCATTTTCCCTAACCCTCTCACTTTGCACACCACCTCGACCAAAACACCCTATATCTGCCACTCTATCATCAAACACATTCAACAAACCTTCAAAATACTCACTCCATCTCCTCTCATCACCACTACTTGTTATCACCTCCCCATTAGCCCCCTTCACTGAAGTTCCCATTTGTTCCCTTGTCTTACGCAATTTATTTACCTCCTTCCAAAACATCTTTTTATTCTCCCTAAAATTTAATGATACTCTCTCACCCCAACTCTCATTTGCCCTCTTTTTCACCTCTAGCACCTTTCTCTTGACCTCCTGCCTCTTTCTTTTATAAATCTCCCACTCATTTGCATTATTTCCCTGCAAAAATCATCCAAATGCCTCTCTCTTCTCTTTCACTAATAATCTTACTTCTTCATCCCACCACTCACTACCCTGTCTAATCTGCCCACCTCCAATGCTTCTCATGCCACAAGCATCTTTTCTGCAAGCTATCACTGCTTCCCTAAATGCATCCCATTCCTCCCTCACTCCCCTTACCTCCTTTGTTCTCACCTATTTCCATTCTGTAGTCAGTCTCTCCTGGTACTTCCTCGCACAAGTCTCCTTCCCAAGCTCACTTACTCTCACCACTCTCTTCACCATCAGTGCTTCCCTAAATGCATCCCATTCCTCCCCCACTCCCCTTACCTCCTTTGTTCTCACCTATTTCCATTCTGTACTCAGTCTCTCCTGGTACTTCCTCACACAAGTCTCCTTCCCAAGCTCGCTTACTCTCACCACTCTCTTCACCCAAACATTCTCTCTTCTTTTCTGAAAACCTCTACAACTCTTCACCTTCGCCTCCACAAGATAATGATCAGACATCCCTCCAGTTGCACCTCTCAGCACATTAACATCAAAAAGTCTCTCTTTTGTGTGCCCATCAATTAACACGTAATCCAATAATGCTCTCTGGCCGTTTCTCCTACTTACATACGTATAATTATGTATATCTCTCTTTTTAAACCAGGTATTCCCTATCACCAGTCCTTTTTCAGCACATAAAACTACAAGCTCTTCACCATTTCCATTTACAACACTGAACACCCCATGTATACCAATTATTCCTTCAACTGCCACATTACTCACCTTTGCATTCAAATCACCCATCACTATAACCTGGTCTCGTGCATCAAAACCACTAACACACTCATTCAGCTGCTGCCAAAACACTTGCCTCTCATGATCCCTCTTCTCATGCCCAGGTGCATATGCACCAATAATCACCCATCTCTCTCCATCAACTTTCAGTTTTACCCATATCAATCTAGAGTTTACTTTCTTACACTCTATCACATACTCCCACCACTCCTGTTTCAGGAGTAGTGCTACTCCTTCCCTTGCTCTTGTCCTCTCACCAACCCCTGACTTTACTCCCAAGACATTCCCAAACCACTCTTCCCCTTTACCCTTGAGCTTCGTTTCACTCAGAGCCAAAACATCCAGGTTCCTTTCCTCAAACATACTACCTATCTCTCCTTTTTTTTCATCTTGGTTACATCCACACACATTTAGACACCCCAATCTGAGCCTTCGAGGAGGATGAGCACTCCTCGCGTGACTCCTTCTTCTGTTTCCCCTTTTAGAAAGTTTAAATATAAGGAGGGGAGGGTTTCTAGTCCCCCGCTCCAGTCCCCTTTAGTCGCCTTCTACAACACATGAGGAATGCGTGGGAAGTATTCTTTCTCCCCTATCCCCAGGGATATATGTATATATATATATATATATATATATACACCTGTGAAAAGACACTCAGTTCACAGGTACAGTATTCCACTTGGAACTGTCGAAGGCTATTCTTTGATAGAATCAGCAAATGGCATGCTATGCTTTAAACAAAATTTACTTTACCTCAGACTCGAGCAATTCTATAGTAAGATTTGACACAGAATCAATGTCTATTCATGCAAAGATTAGCCTATGATGCTGTAAGGGTTGTTGAAAGTAATAGCAAGTTTTACATATACAAAGTGACAAACATGGATAACAGTGCTCATATAATAGTTTGCCATGTCTTTATACCTATACAGATATGCCCTGGCATAAACCAGATATCTAATTATCAACAAATGCTTAAGGGAAGGATATAAAGAATTTAAACCTAAACCAGTGATAAAAACCACATTGCCTATAACCAAAGATGATGTATTCATTTGTGCAGTTCCCATGTTAAGGTCTAACAGAGGATATCATATCAAATAAAAGCAGAGTTGTAACAGCCAATAACTGTAGAGGGGGACATAATGCACCAGAGTGTTAAAGACTCTTGACCTAAATTTCTGAAAAAGGTCGTCTTTGGAGGTCAAGGATATGTTCAAATATACAAACTGTCAATTTTACTACACTGAGTATCAATCATTCAAGGCAATGTTACCAACCATTGGATAAAAAAAAATTCTATGGTCTTGGGCATGTTTGTAAATATTTTTTTTTTTCTAATTTGCTTTGTCACTGTCTCCCGCCTTTGCGAGGTAGCGCACGGAAACAGACGAAAGAAATGGCCCAACCCACCCCCATACACATGTATATACATACACGTCCACACACGCAAATATACATACCCATACATCTCAATGTACACATATATATGCACACACAGACACATACATATATATATACACACAATTCACACTGTCTGCCTTTATTCATTCCCATCGCCACCTCGCCACACATGGAATAACATCCCCCTCCCCCCTCATGTGTGCAAGGTAGCGCTAGGAAAAGACAACAAAGTCCACATTCGTTCACACTCAGTCTCTAGCTGTCATGCAATAATGCCTGAAACCACAGCTCCCTTTCCACATCCAGGCCCCACACAACTTTCCATGGTTTACCCTAGACGCTTCACATGCCCTGATTCAATCCATTGACAGCACGTCGACCCCAGTACACCACATCGATCCAATTCACTCTATTCCTTGCCCACCTTTCACCCTCCTGCATGTTCAGGCCCCGATCACTCAAAATCTTTTTCACTTCATCTTTCCATCTCCAGTTTGGTCTCCCACTTCTCCTCATTCCCTCCATCTCCGACACATATATCCTCTTGGTCAACCTTTCCTCATTCATTCTCTCCATGAGCCCAAACCATTTCAAAACGCCGTCTTCTGCTCTCTCAACCACGCTCTTTTTATTTCCCCACATCTCTCTTACCCTTACATTACTTACTTGATCAAACCACCTCAAACCACACATTGTCCTCAAACATCTGATTTCCAGCACATCCATCCTCCTGCGCACAACTCCATCCATAGCCCACGCCTCGCAACCATACAACATTGCTGGAACCACTATTCCTTCAAACATAGCCATTTTTGCATTCCGATATAATGTTCTCGACTTCCACACATTCTTCAAGGCTCCCAGGATTTTCGCCCCCTCCCCCACCCTATGATTCACTTCCGCTTCCATGGTTCCATCCGCTGCCAGATCCACTCCCAGATATCTAAAAACACTTTACTTCCTCCAGTTTTTCTCCATTCAAACTTACCTCACAATTGACTTGACCCTCAACCCTACTGTACCTAATAACCTTGCTCTTATTCACATTCACTCTTAACTTTCTTCTTTCACACACTTTACCAAACTCAGTCACCAGCTTCTGCAGTTTCTCACATGAATCAGCCACCAGCACTGTATCATCAGCGAACAACAACTGACTCACTTCCCAAGCTCTCTCATCCCTAACAGACTTCATACTTGCCCCCCTTTCCAAAACTCTTGCATTCACCTCCCTAACAACCCCATCCATAAACAAATTTGTAAATAAATATATCTAATACCACTGTCGTTCATGCTGGGCATTTGTAGTAGTAGTATGCGCCATACATATATATTACCAGCTAAGATATATATGTTTTGAAGGATGAAAGTGTTTCTCTACCAACAGCAAAACCTTATGAAAACCCAAGAGATCACATGCTTAGTGAGAGTTAAAACACCAAATTTTCCCCAAAAACTGATTACACCCATAAAGATTAATCCCTTCTTACAATCTTAAAACAAAACAGTGCTGGCTGATGCTCCTTCACAAGTAATTAACTAGCAAACAGAGCAACACCGAGGTTCATCATGTCAAGGAATGTTGTAACAGTTTTAAGAGACCAACCATTACCTACACTCACTTACCACAGGCATCTCTGTCTCAGGCCTGTTACTATCAAGAATCTGGAGCTAGGTTTTCAAAGAGGGAAGAGGAGAAAGGAAAATATGGGGATGCTCACAGAGATTTGCCTATAGTAAAGAAATGATTCTTTATCTTTCTGAACCTACATTTCTCACCTTCAGACAGATCCCTATGAACATCTATCTGGGATCATGTCCATATAAAGGAGAAAAAGAAAAAGCCTTCAGAAAGGACCTACGCTAATGACCGTGGCCCCTGTACCTAAAAATTCTCTTCTCAACACAGCATACCCAAATCCATAGAAGGATGGGTAACTGGATACACAAAAATAGGTAAATGATGAGGTAATGTATTTATCAAATGCAAAACACTAAATAACTAAATCTCAGCCAAAGACAAGTTTCTTAAAAAGCCAAAGCAAAAGTAATTTTTCTTTCATCATAGGCTCTAACAGGCTGCCCTGGTAGTGAAATCAGTGGCAACTTATTCTGAAGAACTGTCCCTTACTGACAAAGGCTTGAAGGAACATGGGTAAACAAAAATTTTCTCGTATATACTTTTGTGTGAGACAAGGGAAAATCTTTAAGTGCTGACATGGAATAAAGTATCCCATCCAAAAGGGAAGATATTCTAATTATCTACATGTTTTGCTTTGAGCAAAAATATTTCACTTCGATTTATCTTTACCCATGAAAAACCATCTTCAAAGATAAGGTAGCAAAAGATCCAGGATCTTCAACAGTCTCCGGTTAGGACAAGATGAACTTATTGATTTCCTCAGAAATATCTCAACGGCCTACTTGCAGAGTGCTAGAAACATTAATATCATATTCACAGCCAAAGGCTCCTCCAAAACATGCTTATATGAAGCATCAGTGGTACTGGTTTTATTCCTGCTATAAAACAGAGTAAAAGAAAGATCTGGATACAACCATTCTGCTAGAGGTAATTCATTAAAATCTCTCAGAAAGGCCCGAGATATTTTCCAAACCATACAGTGATAGCAAACATCACATGAAAGATAATTTGCAACGCTTTATACACAGAGCAATTTCTTAAATACTCCTGAGTGAGAAAGTAGGAAGTATTTGGAAGGCATCCTGGGTATCAGGAGGGTTAGTGACAGCTGTGAAGTTAGCCAGCACTTCAATGGTTATCAAGCTGCACTCTCCTGATGAAGGTAACAGTCTTTTTTTTTTAGCCTCACTCACATGTGGGCAGTTGGCATTCTGTCCACAAACATACCATCTCTCCTAGTTAAGCATAACATTTGACAATACTTAACTCATACAATTCATACTTCATAACTCTATATCTTCCTGCAGTGAGCACTGTGCACTAGTCTTAACCTTCAGGCAAAATGACATGAGCAATAGATAATAGTAGTAGGTAGGAACATTCTACAAGAGCATTAGGTAGAAATATCAGGTAGAAACATGAGGTGGGAGCATTATGTAGAAATAGTAGGTGGGAACGTTATTCAACATCATCTCGGATAATGTAGTATGATAAAGATGAAGAAAGCCGATATATTTGACTACCATTTCAATGATCTGTTGCCAAATTAGAACTATGTTTTTGTATTTGTTATGAGAGTTAGAAGAAAGATGTTTGATTACAATGATTATCTGATTATTTCCTCTGCATATATAATATATCAAAAGATGAGTAAAACTACCAGAACTTGTTTGATATTTTGGATGCCAATGGATGATGATCAGAAGCTAGTACTTGAAGAGAAAGTTTCTAGAACATCCTTTGGGAATTTTTACCTGTACACATTATGCTTAAAATTGTTGAAAGAGGCAAAGTTGATGATGGCGCCAAATCCCACGGAAAGACTGAAGAAGGACTGCGTCACAGCAGCGTACCACACCTGCAGGGCCAAAGCACAACAAATGTTACTCTTCACTTTTATTTGAAAATGTTCTCATATAAACTTTCTTTAACGACAATATTTGCAAATAAGACTGCATGACTACCTTTAAACTTCCACCAATATGAGACATGAGAAATGCTGAAATGGCCTAACAATGAGCACTAATTGAACACTAGCAAATTAGCCACACACAATCAAATCTTATATACATTATCAAACCAAGACTGACAACTACATCACTGAAGCAAAAGCTTTCACAATATACCGCAGTTCTATACAAGCAAATCTAAACATAATGGGGGAGATGAGCCTCCCTACTTTTCAAAATCTATTTCTGTTTAATTACTTTGAAATTTTGACTACTAATGCTTAAACACAGTTTCAGAGAAAATATACATCATTTCTTTTTCTAGACTACTGGTTGGTCAGATTTTTGGTCTTGGGCTTATCAACTGTCAAGGTCATTAAGGCCATCAACATCATTACCACCTACTAGTAATTTTGAAGTCTTCAGGTTTTCAATACAATTCTCAGACCATACATGGTTTTCCTGCATATATGACTCTTAATTTTCTAGAATGTATGTGTGTATAAGTGTACAGATTCACAGACTATGCCTGGTATGGATTCTTCAATAGCAGCCAGTTCTCAGGTTGCCATTACCAGGACAGGTCAGCTCTTTTGTGACTGTCAGTGTAATGACCTAGTTTAGGTGGATGAATGTGTCATGTATGATATATTTTCCTAAAAGTCTCGTTACCAGCTCATGAAGGATGGCTACAGTTTCTGCTGTTGTGTGTAACCCTACTGATAGATGATCAGTTTCAAAGTATCATTCCAAACTATCTTGAAATCCACTGACATGAAGTATGTTTACGTAGCATTAACATTAGTCCCTACATAGAAATACGTGTGAATTCTTTAATTGTTTTCTTATTTGGAGGGGCCTGTACACCAATATTCTATTCAATTACCTGTGCAAGTGATCTTTTGATAAATTTATCCAAAAACAACGTCCCTCTACAGAAAACGAGTTAAAAATCCTATTACTGGAATAACTAGTAATTGGATTACACCTCCACTTTTTATTGAATCCTAAGAAAATACATGTGCATATAAAACTAATTTAATCTAGTATCAGTTTCAGTGCATTTATCTTCCGAGAAAAAAAGGAAAACCTTCTGCATGTCTACATGAACATTTCTTTTTTGTGACTAATTAAAATAAGCAAGGGAAATGCAAGTGCTCATATGCTAAGTAAAAATACTCCTATCAAAAAGTGCAATGTTCAATATAAATTCTGAGATGGTGAGACAAAAAAGCATTAGATATTTAAGTATTAGAAACCAATGTCACTCAGGATGTTCATTGACTTGCTAATACATGAGCTTTATTTCTGAACAATTTTGATTTTCACAAATGTCTTATGCTAAAGGTACTTCAATTACCACTCCCTGTTAGATTAATGACATTTGTATCTTAACAAATGTATACCAAAAACCTACATAACTGCTCTAGAAATTCTATTCCACAAGGATATGTGCAAAGCATAAGAGAAATAATAGAAACTTTCGAAAGTAAGTACAGTTGGTAGGCAGTCAACTACCAGGGAGGTATATTACCACTATTACCAGTCTGGGTATTGAGAAGAGTGACGGATGCATAGAGAGCCAGCACTTTAGTGGTTGTCATGTTGCACTCCTCTGACCCAGGTAGCTGTCTTTTCTTTCTCTTTCACCCACATGTGGACTTTTGGAATTCGGTCCGCAAACATACAATCTCTCCTTGTCACACACAACTAGATTTTCCTGTGGTGAAGTGCTATGTGCTAGTCCTGCCTTTTGGCAAAATGACAGAATCAGTAGACATGTTGGCTGGAACATGAGGTAGGAGCATTATGTAGAAACATTAAGTAGTAGTAGTTGGAACATTAGGCAGTAGCATTAGGTAGAAGATATCAGTAGGAACTTTAGGTAATCGCCTCCACAAACAATGCACAGGAGTTGCCCGCTGCCAATGACTTGTGAAAGTCGAGGCTCTACAGGATAAGAAGTGGCAATGGAGTTCACAAGTTATGTAGACTCTTGCCGTGGCCACCCTCTTGTTCCAACTGGGAACAGGCGTCAGAGATACAAAAACTTTTGGATGAGGTCGAAGAGATTACACTTACAAGAGCTTATACTTGCACCGAGGTTGAATAGGTTCTACTCACACCGGGATACACAAGTCTCTACTTACCTTCTACTCACACCGGGATACACAAGTCTCTACTTACCCTACAGTCAGGGAAAATACTAGGGTCAAGGAAACATTTACAGGAAGGTCAAGGAACCACAACTTACAACAGGATAGAATAGTTTCTATTTACAGAGGGGTAACGGAGTCTCTACTTACACTAGATTCAAGGGAACGAATAAAAAAGGGGGGTCAAGAATCTATATACCACTGGAGTACACAAAGTCTAATTACCCTGAAGGGTCAAGGAAACTCTACTTCCAGTAGGCCCAGGAGCCTCTACTTACATTAGGATCGAGGAGCTTATCCCACTGAGGCGTTATGAAGTACAGGATGCCATTCACAGCGCCGGGAAGGGTTACCCCCCTGCCTAGCAGCGTGAAGAGAACCACGTACGGGAAGAGCGCCGTGAAGTACGCCACCTGTATGTAACAAAGCAAAACCGGTTGTAACATTTGCTATATGCTGAGCATCTTGCAAACACAAGCTACAATCGGGATATCAATATACCTTGAAAAAAAAACATTTAATAATACAAGATTTTGCAAGGAGGCCACGTTAACTTAATAAGAGGAATAGGAGACATGATCCCCGAAATTAGATTCTAATGCTGGTGGCTTGCTATTCGCCACTATGACGCCATCTTGACCAGCAACACCGTCCGTGGCCGTCAGATTGCTCTGCTCAGCAAATTTTAAGATAGGAGAAGATTAGCGATGGGATGTCATCGTTTAGCTGTCCATACGATTAGAAAAATGTCTGTATTTTAAGGACTTTTGTATCAGCATAACAGTGGTCCAGTTAATGAATAAGTAACTTGGTAAACAATTATGGGGGAAGCAACCAAGAGGCCAACCACAGCAGTGTGTCGACACATAATAACCAAGAGACCTTTTATCATCATATTTAGTACAGTGAATGACCGCTCTGGTGATCTACATGCTCACAAATGAAGTATCAGGAATATTATTTACTTTATATACAGGCAATTATTCAACCAAAGAACCGATATTATAGATTTTGAAAAAAGGATACAATGTAAGTGTAAAGTTCTATAGTCAAAGCCATCATACCTTCATGCTCAATAACTTCAAGGAACAACACAATTCTGGTACAAAACTCCCATTTTCTAACTTATCATTTATTGCCGGACATTAAAAACAATAGGTGGCTTCCAAATATTATGTCGAATAAACTTTTTAAAAAATGAGGGTGAAATCCCTCTTCTGAAAAAATAACATTTTACCAAGAATTATCCAGACTACGCTAGCAAGAATCCTACCAACTTTTAGAGGGGAATTTTAATTAAGTAACAAATACTGATGGATAAGTTTTCACCAGTCTTGTAAATAGACAAAATAATCAAGAAACAACCGAGAATACATTATATGATGTTGATCCTACTCTAAGGGAGTTCTCACGACAGTGACGAGTCCATCTCACCCTTCGTATTAGGCCTACATCCGCCAACGTTTTCTGAAGCTATACTTTTGACATGAAAAGATTCGCCATAACACGGCCAAGGAGAGAGAGAGAGAGAGAGAGAGAGAGAGAGAGAGAGAGAGAGAGAGAGAGAGAGAGAGAGAGAGAGAGAGAGGAGAGTACATATTACCTGGGCCTGAGGATCCAATTTGGGGAGCCCGGGAATTCCCTGGGATCTCAGGAAATGTTTTCATACGTTGAAGACTAAGCATTCACATTCTGCGTGAGCTTACATGGTTAAAATATTCTTAAAACATACAGGATAAAACTGGAGTGGATTAAAAAAACACGATGACTAATGGAAAAGGGAAGGGAACCCGAAAAGAAACTTAGTTGTACCCCATGATAAAATTTCTCTCAGTAGGCCCTGTGCCATCTCTCCAGCATTTCCCTGTGCTCAGCTATGTTAGTTTATTGTACAAACCTTACAACACATTATCATCTACGTAAATATAAGCGGATAATCAAGTTTCCGAATTTTTGGCCAACACCTCTTGAATATCGGTATCAAAAATGCCGAAGTAACACATTTCGACAATTACGTCATACCTGAGGTCACAACCGAGGGACATAACACGACTCCTGAGCCAAAATAATCATTATGATATTTCTAAACAGCTCGGATGTAAGGCGAGGTTTATCCTACCTGAACGTGCCTTTTAAGTCATTCCCTATATAGACATGCGAGCTGCCAACCTAACCTATATGCCGATATTCGTAGGAACAAACTCGTTAATTATTCACATCCAGTTTCACTACAATCCTCACATTTTCCTATACGGCGAACTAAAAAAAAAAGGCATCTTACGCCAAAGGGGCAAGCCATCGTATGCGTCTTACGTCAAAGGGGCAAGCCATCGTATGCATCTTACGTCAAAGGGGCAAGCCATCGTATACATCTTACGTCAAAGGGGCAAGCCACCGTATGCATCTTACGTCAAAGGGGCAAGCCATCGTATGCATCTTACGTCAAAGGGGCAAGCCATCGTATGCATCTTACGTCAAAGGGGCAAGCCATCGTATGCATATTACGTCAAAGGGGCAAGCCATCGTATGCATCTTACGCCAAAGGGGCAAGCCATCGTATGCATCTTAAGTCAAAGGGGCAAGCCACCGTATGCATCTTACGTCAAAGGGGCTAGCCATCGTATGCATCTTAAGTCAAAGGGGCAAGCCATCGTATGCATCTTAAGTCAAAGGGGCAAGCCATCGTATGCATCTTACGTCAAAGGGGCAAGCCACCGTATGCATCTTACGTCAAAGGGGCAAGCCACCGTATGCATCTTACGTCAAAGGGGCAAGCCATCGTATACATCTTACGTCAAAGGGGCAAGCCACCGTATGCATCTTACGTCAAAGGGGCAAGCCATCGTATGCGTCTTACGTCAAAGGGGCAAGCCATCGTATGCATCTTACGTCAAAGGGGCAAGCCATCGTATACATCTTACGTCAAAGGGGCAAGCCACCGTATGCATCTTACGTCAAAGGGGCAAGCCATCGTATGCGTCTTACGTCAAAGGGGCAAGCCATCGTATGCATCTTACGTCAAAGGGGCAAGCCATCGTATGCATCTTACGTCAAAGGGGCAAGGCATCGTATGCCGTGAAAGCGTTAAAACAAGTCCGCCGTTACTGGAGGGAGAGACAACACATTATAAACAGCCAAGTGATTTAAGTACCCACATACATATACATGTGTCAACAACAACACAGCCTACATCCGGACATGACACCGTAAGAAGGTGGGCCATTACTCACTACCCGACCCTTGAATCAAGTCAACAACAACAACTTTCTATTCCTCATTGTCATCTGGGTCTAGAATTGATCTCAATGGTCCACTGTACCAGCCTCAGCTGGACCGACTGTACCACAAAGACTCTTGGAAGTCCACTCACCCATCCTTAATATGAGATTTGTGCATCGTGAACATACAATTTTACACTGATGTGTACTTTCTTATTCTATCAGTGTGCAGTAAGATAAGGCATCAGGCTCAGTAAGACCTTCATTCACATCACATAAAACACGACTTCCATTCAGTGTGAAAAAAAAAATGAATTTCCCTGAAATCTTAACTCGAAGTCAGTGTGTTATTAACTCATATATCTGGACTTTGGTAGCTGTTGACTTATTGAGTAATTCACTAGGTCTTATATACCATACCAATATGACACACTGAAAAGCTGTTTCAGCTCTGAAACCAGAGGAGGAAATAAGACACAAAACCCAGCTGTTTCGGAGCCATCTACATGGTTGTAAAGTCTGAATAAAACGGAACAGTGGAATAATCTTGTTAGTTTTATTCCCCAGGTAAGAAAATAGAATAAAAAAACCCATGTTTTTTTCTTTTACCCCAAACATTCATAAATTATAATTGATTCGACGGCACGAACTGAAGGCCGATCAAACTCAAATGAGGGTGGACGGGGAAGGTAGCGTAATGGCTTCAACCAACCAGCCATGGCGAGGGATCTAGATGGTGACCAATTGTTTACTTCCCGTGGCTGCTAACTCCACTATATCGTTACATGATCAACTGGCTGGAGTACCACCATCATTCAGTATTTCCCAGAATATATTCACATGATCATAAACCCGTAGAGGAAAAATAATCAACAGTTGCTGAAAGTTATGTTTGTGTTTTTTTTTTTAAGAATATGTTTACCTAAAAGCAGACGATTCCCTTGCGAAGACCCAGCAACGGAGAAAACAATTAATAAATACTGAGATCTATAAATAAATAATTTTGGAGCATCTTTTTATTGCAATTCATTTTTTTTTTTTTTCTCCAGTGATGTATTTTCCGTGTAATAACAGCTTGTTGTAAATAACAAACTCCACAGTGAGTTGGGATGAGGTGAAGACAAGCAGACTGACCTTGAGGTGAGGTCATGTGTAGTGATAATGAGGTGTGGGTATGTGTAATGACCCTGAGGCGGGGGCATGTGTAGTGATAATGAGGTGTGAGCGAGTGTAATGATCCTAAGGTGAGGGGGGGCATGTGTACTGAGAATGCGTAGTGAGCGTAATGACCATTAGGTGTGGGCGAGTGTACTGACTATAAAGTAAGGGATGAATGTACTGACCATAAGGTGAGGGTGAGTGTACTGACCATGAGTTAAGGGGGGGGTGAGTGTACTGACCATAATGTGAGGGTGAGTGTACTGACCATAAGGTGAGGGTGAGTGTACTGACCATGAGTTAAGGGGGGGGGGGGTGAGTGTACTGACCATAATGTGAGGGTGAGTATACTGACCATAAGATGAGGGTGAGTGTACTGACCATGTGAGGTGAGAGGGGAGGGTGAGTATACTGACCTTGCCTGAGGACTGGACGCCCTTGACCAAGGTGAAGAAGAGGACCAGCCACGAGAACAGGAGACACAGTGACAGCCGCCAGTCAGGGATGCCGATCCCATAGTCGATGTTGTCTGCTATGTTGAGCACGTAGTTACTGTGGACGAGAGGACAACGGTCGGGGGGTGGGTTACTCGGGCAGAGAGGAGTGGGGTGGGTTACTCGGGCAGAGAGGAGTGGGGTGGGTTACTCGGGCAGAGAGGAGTGGGGTGGGTTACACGGGCAGAGAGGAGTGGGGTGGGTTACTCGGGCAGAGAGGAGTGGAGTGGGTTACTCGGGCAGAGAGGAGTGGGGTGGGTTACTGGGGCAGAGAGGAGTGGGGTGGGTTACTCGGGCAGAGAGGAGTGGGGTGGGTTACTGGGGCAGAGAGGAGTGGGGTGGGTTACTCGGGGTGGGTTACCTGGCGTGGGAGGGGGTACGGGGTGGGCGATAGCACAGGGGTGGAAGGTATATATATTTATATATATATTTATATATATATATATATATATTATATATATATATATATATATATATATATATATATATATATATATATATGGGAAGATATCTACAAGGGACGTATCTAGAGGAAATTGCGCCTTATGGCAAGCACTGAAACTGCGCCCTTGGCTAGATAAAAAAAAAAATGTACATACAGTGGATGTATATAAAGATATATACAGTATAATCATAAACTGTTGAAGAATTAGGCCAAACTTAATATCTATATAAACTCTTAAAGACTTATTGGATCAAAATTGTAACGTAGAAGCGGTAATGCAACTGAGAGTAGCAAAATATTACTACAGTTGTAAAGTAAGCGAGTTTCTTTTTTCGTCTCACAAAACCAAACTGTTACAAATGTCAGTCGGGTTGCATACCTCAAAATACAAACCTGTTCAGTGGCGTTAAGTGGCCTCCTTTCAAGTGGCGCCCAGGGCACCTGCCAAACCCTAGCTACGCCACTGGTAACCCAGTCACAAAACCAGGGTTGGAGTCATTGTAATTCATCAACTTAAATGTAATCAATTCCAGAAATACTGTAATTGGAAATGAATTTGAAGTAAAAGTAATTAATTATCAAGTAATTGTAATATACTTGTAATTATCAAAGTGAAGGAGAATGGTACTGGTGACCTTGTACATGCAAAGGTAGGCAGGCGGTACTTATATAAAGTACAGCCGGTAGCAGTACTTATAAAGTACAGTCGGTAGCAGTACTTATAAAGTACAGTCGGTAGCAGTACTTATAAAGTACAGTCGGTAGCAGTACTTATAAAGTACAGCCGGTAGCAGTACTTATAAAGTACAGTCGGTAGCAGTACTTATAAAGTACAGCCGGTAGCAGTACTTATAAAGTACAGTCGGTAGCAGTACTTATAAAGTACAACCGGTAGCAGTACTTATAAAGTACAGCCGGTAGCAGTACTTATAAAGTACAGTCGGTAGCAGTACTTATAAAGTACAACCGGTAGCAGTACTTACAAAATATAGTAGCAGTACTTGCTAGATACTCTTTATTATTATCTTTATTATCAACCGTTTCAGTCCACCCAGACGAACCCATCAGTCTGATAATAGTAAATACAAAACATGACATGATCCTCAAGAACCCTACAGAGGTGAGTAATGCAGGTGATCCTGTGTATCACAGTGAGCAGAGGAGGAGGAGGAGGAGGAGGAGGAGGAGGAGGAGGAGGGGAAGGAGGAGGACGAGGAGGAGGAGGAGGAAGAGGGGAAGGAGGAGGACGAGGAGGAGGAGGAGGACGAGGAGGAGGAGGAGGAGGAGGAGGAGGAGGAGAATCATGCCAGGGAAGACTTCTGCCTCAAAGGAGCTTGTGATCCTCCTCGAACCCTTCCATGAGGCCAGGGGAAGTTGTGGAGGGCCAGGTGACCATATCTGCTACTGGACCAGTGATTCAGCAACACTCACGGGAGAATCTAATTCGTAATCATAATAGCCAATTACAGAACAACTGGCTAAAGTTCTATTGGACTCTGGGAAGAAAAAGTGGGATCCATACATGGAAATGAGAGATGTTCAAGTAGAGGCTTTTTTTTTGGATCGTAGGCTCAAACTGGACTGGCTTCCATTACAAGATCAGAAGGAACAAGTGCTGGTTTAGGTCAAGGAAATGCTCAAAGATTCGGAGGTACGTCAGGAGGGGGTCAACATTAAACAATGGATAAAGTAACATGGATGATCCAGCGGAAGTAGGATTACCTGAATCAAAAAGACCCGGACTTTTCCCCTTTATACCAAAATGTTCAACGAAATCCAACGAAATTCCAAGATCAACGAGGATCAGAGGGAAGCAGTGTCAGTGGGTCTTGTGTTGAACATGTTCCAGTGATCCAGTGTTAGACTGGAGAGATGCGTCCCCAACTTGGCATCCACTGAAGAACTTCACAACAGACCTGGGTGCACTGCTACATCTCCTCCACATCACAGCCAGTTTTCAGCAGTGCTGGAGTTTTTTTTCACTGCTAACAGAACTCAACTTGGTGTTACTTGTGTCCGTTCAGTGCTATTGATAAAGTGCAACAGTGAATTGTTTGAAAAAATAACTACCAGCTTTTTAGTTACCATCTGTTGCAACATCTATTTTCAAAAATAGTTTGTGACATTTGTTTGTAAATAAAGGATAACCATTACAATCCAAAATTATTTTTTTAAACCGAAATAATTTTTTTTTTCAAATTTGGGAAAATGTAATCATAATTGGTTTTGCTTCGTTGGTAATTCTTATTGTAATGTAAGTGCTATTCCCAAATGTATTTATGATCATAATTTATCTGAAAAATGGCAAATAATCATAATTGCAATTGAATTTCTAAAGCATAATTGCTCCAACCCTGCACAGAACTTATAATCCATGAGGCACCTCCCAACAAGAGGACACGTAACCCAGGAGATGTAAACCCTAATCAATCTAGAGGTAACAGAGGTATCTCCTCCCCCTCCCAGTCAGAGAAGTAACACATAAGAGGTAACCCAGTCAGAGATCAAGTAACACAGAAGTAACTCTCAGTCAGAGAGCAAGAAATACATAACAGGTACCACCAACATGTAATACATAAAGAGATACACCCAATGACAAGGTGATTCTTATCACACCCAATGATAAGGTAGTTATTAGATTGCCCTCCTTACCATATCGTTCCTGACCTGAACGCATTCACGGGCCGCCTGGGGTTGTTTCCACATTGGTTCGATTCCTGGTCGTGGCAACGTTATAATCACATTGCCAGGTCGAGTCACCACTGGCAGTCCTACCTCGATCATCCAACATAGGACGAACGTTTTCTATCAGAACATTAAACATATACAGAAAACGTTCGGTATATGGGGACTACTTCCGATTTTTTAATCGAGACGTGTAACTATTTCAAATCTATGTACTTTGAGAAGCAGTTCGTACATTTCTCATTAGATGGTTCATATAAATCAATGGAACTATTGATCATGCTTAACCAACGGGTCATAGTTTGCTAAGCTGTGTCGATCATGGGGCGTATATCAAAAGCGCGGATTCGAGAAAGTGACCGCGTTCGAAACTCACCCTTAAAGTACTATCAAATGCGCGGCAAGGTTAATCCGTTCACTCGCTGTGTCATTGAGAATCATTCGGTGTGTCATAATGCTTCACACTGTTCACCGAGACCACCGCGAGTGTCTGTCTCGATGGTTTCCTGTTCACAGTGCTGAAGCCCACTGTGCTCACTCTGAACCTGACACTCAATCCTGTGTTGTCATAACTTTCAGCCTAACCTAAACTGACCTAACCTGACCTAACCTACCCTAACCTAACCTAACCTAACCTAACCTAACCTACCCTAACCTAACCTACCCTAACCTACCCTACCCTAACCTAACCTACCCTAACCTAACCTAACCTACCCTAACCTAACCTAACCTACCCTAACCTAACCTACCCTAACCTAACCTAACCTACCCTAACCTAACCTACCCTAACCTAACCTAACCTACCCTAACCTAACCTACCTAACCTAACCTAACCTAACCTAACCTACCTAACCTAACCTAACCTAACCTAACCTAACCTAACCTAACCTACCCTAACCTAACCTAACCTACCCTAACCTAACCTGACCTAACCTACCCTAACCTAACCTACCCTAACCTAACCTAACCTAACCTAACCTAACCTAACCTAACCTACCTAACCTA
>NC_092256.1:8996888-9049388 GCF_036320965.1 Panulirus ornatus | reverse complement strand
CACATCCACCGAGGCAAGACCCCGAGACACAACACAATGTGGCGACCCCCGAAATAAACTCGAGTGGTGCTCGAGAGTCCGTCAACTTACTAAAAGTACTGTTCCGAGGAGGACTGTGACTCGTTACTGAAGGTGGTGTTGCCGGCGGCGTCGACGCAGTTCTCGTCGGCCCAGGTGTCGTAGTCACACAGGGACCAGGGCAGCACCTTGTTGAAGGACATGACGAAGTAGAACACCGTCAGGGCCATCAACGAACAGTAGTAGGTTACCACGGACCAGGTGGCGATCATCTGGCCATACCCCACACCTGGCGGAGGGGAGGGTATCAATACGGGGAGTTCAGACTGGCTCTACCCTACACCTGGCAGGGGGGTTAGGTTGCCCCTACCCCACTGAGAATGGGTGAACATGACTACAGTACGGCTGAATATGACCGCAGTATGGTTGAATATGACTTAGAGTATGGCTGAACATGACTACAGGATGGTAGAACATGACGCCAGTATGGTTGAACATGACTAGAGTATGGTTGAACATGACTACAATTAATGACGCCAGTATGGTTGAACATGGCTAGAGTATGGTTGAACATGCCTATAATTTGACCGTACATGACTATAGTGTGGACGAATATGACAAAAATATGGCTGAACATGACGATTGTGGCCGATCATGACTTAAGTATTACTGTGTACAAATTTGATGACTTAGAAAGACCTACCTGAAGATGAAAGAATATGAGGCCACTTCAACATGAGGCTCAATGAACATGAGTCTCATCGAACATGAGGATATATGAAAATAGATTGAATCATTTATGACATTTGCTGAAAATGAACATTCCTCCAAGTGAGCCTGGTTCATCAATAATATGTAAGAACATGATCTCAGTTGAGCTTGAGGTTTTATGAACTGATGAACATGTTAGGCTGATTGAACATGAGGAGGGTTAAGTGAACTTTGCTTGAACCTGTTGGTAGTTGAAAGTGAGTAAATGGCTATGACAAGTTGAGAAACATAAGGTTAGCCGACCATGGTCCGCTGAACATGATATCGGAGAAGCATGAAGATGACTGAACACAAGATCAACTGGAGGTGAAAAGGAAGATGAATGAACATGAGTTCTGTCCTAAACGTTGACTGATCTGGAACTGAACACGATAATGGCTGCAATGGAAAATGGGTTTGAACATAACACCTTCAAGTACGACTGTATGACCTTTGAGCACGGCGGTACGACCCTTGTGTGTGGCGGGCGGCCGTAAGAGTAGTTGAAAGCCACGGGTCGTATACCGTCGTGCTCAAGGGTCGTACCGTCGTGCTCATGGGTCGTACCACCGTGCTCGGTTCTCACCTTTGACAGCTGGCACGACCTTCCAGACCTTGACGCTCCCGTACGACGAAAACTGACCCATGGCCAGCTCCATGAAGTATAACGGCTGCAGGAGTAAGACCAAAAGATGATTATCGTACACTCCCGTCCGAGTTATCGTACTCTAGTCATCCAGGCAAACGCACACATACAGCTTCTAAATATCACTGAAAGACTTCTTTCTTTCTTCTTTCAAACTATTCGCCATTTCCCGCATTAGCGAGGTAGCGTTAAGAACAGAGGACTGGGCCTTTGAGGGAATACCCAAATAACGCCTTTAAAACTATCATCTTCATTTCATTCATTCAATTCTACACTATTTCATGTACATATTCATCTTTATTTCCTTCATTCGATTCTACAGTAAATATCTCTTAACACATCTTTATTCCATTTTCCTTTTGTAGTTCTTAGTATATACTAAGTATCCACCTTTGATATCCTACTCCCGTACATATTACTGGAGTCATCTTCCCGATAGAATTATCTCATGCAGCTACACGCCCTAATTCGCATACAAAAGTTATAGTAACTTCCATTTTCTTTGGTCATGTCACATGCGAGCTGTGTCATCACCCCATCTCGTACCCACCTAACGTCATGTGGTGCCGTTACGCATCCCTGGACCACTCCCACATCTCTACAACCATTCTCTTATACTACCATGAACTACACCGTGAACTACATCATAAACACCGCATTTAACAGTCTTCGATCGTCCACTACAAGGGTTACCGAACCTTTCGAAAGTGGTTTTCTCTTCACTTCTTGATGCACTTTCCCTGAAATCATGAACAGATATAATTGCTTCTTTTCCGATATAGTTTTCTCCACTATTTACCCTCCATGCAAAACTGTGGTCTGTATGGCCACCTCCGTTTATACATTCTATGAAAGCTTACGAGGGAGCCAGCCATCTTTAAATCACCAGTATCTCCCATCACACGGGTTAGGAGAAGCATTTATACTACTCTTTTTCATATGTCTCCTCTCTCAACTGCCTGTAATATTATTCATCTAGTATTACTACCCTACATACATAACCTCTTCATGCCCGTACTCATCCTCTTGTTCATAAATGATTCACTTAGTTGCTTGCATACAGCTGTCTGACCCACCCGCTCTCCTCTTCAATTCCAGACGACTCAAACATCACACTGTTCTACACCATAATCAGTTAACCTCACATCTCCTTATCATAAAGGGCTCATCTTGCCACACCTCACAACCCTCATCTCGCCACCGCCTAGTGTCCACTCACAGTGACTCCTCCTGCCGATGTACTCACCTGGCGTCCACCCACACACCCAGTAACTCACCCGGCCGATGAAGGTGAGGATCACAAGGTAGGGGATGAGGAAGGCCCCACCACCGTTCTCGTAGGCGGTCATGGGGAACCTCCAGACGTTGCCTAGTCCGACGGACATGGCGATGCAGGAGAGCAGGAACTCAACCGGGTGCGACCACTGCTGTCGCTCCTCCCCATCCTCTTCAGGTAGCTCCTGCCCCACGGTACCAAGAAAAGAATACACAGATTAAAGAAATCATAGAAAACAATTGAAGATATATTAGCTTATGTTTTGTTTATAGAAAACATGGGGCGTGTAAAGATTTGTGGGGCCTGGATGCGGAAAGGGAGCTGTGGTTTCGGTGCATTACACACGACAGCTAGAGACTGAGTGTGAACGAATGTGGCCTTTGTTGTCTTTTCCTAGAGCTACCTCGCGCGCGCGTGCGTGTGTGTGTGTGTGTGTGTATGTGTGTGTGTGTGGTGGGGGATACTGTTTGTCATACGTGGCGGGGTGGCGACGAGAATGGATGAAGGCAGCAAATATGAATATGTACATGTGTATGTATGTATATGTCTGTGTATGTATATGTATGTATACGCTGAAATGTATAGGTATGTATATGTGCGTGTGTGTGCGTTTATGTATATGTACATGTGTATGTGGGTGGGTTGGGCCATTCTTTCGTCTGTTTCCTTGCGCTACCTCGCTAACGCAGGAGACAGCGACTAAGTATAATATATATATATATATATATATATATATATATATATATATATATATATATATATATATATATATATATATATATATATCTGGGTAAAAGTACCGAACTGCAAGATATAATAGTAAAAGCGAATCGTGGTATTTGCATCTCACTCTTGATCCAACAGTAAATGCCACTGGAACTTCGTGGCGTAATGGTTAGCGTCCCTGACTGACGCATTCATGGGCCGACCAGGATTGAGCACGTAGGTTCGAATCCTGGTTACGGCAGTCGGCCCAAAGTCAACCCACTGTTCATCCATCTCTAGCGATAGGTCGATAAAATGGATTCCTGGCGCAGACTAATGTATATGTAAATACTGCACGTACCGTCTCAGCTGACACATAAAAAAAAATTAAAAAAGTCGTCAGCGTTGACCCCCACTTGTATACTAACATTAAGGTCAATGGTTTCAAATCCGTGGCTTCTAACCTTATGGCAGGTTGCATGATAACTACACACACAAAAAAAAACCTTGCTAAATCCGATCCAGGGCACGGCACATCTTCAATGTTAACAAAACGTTATAAAGAATACTGAATTCGATAGAAAGTATTCAACACCTGTGGAACAACAGGATCCAACACTGTCCAGTGGCCTGAACCTGCAGGCCCTCTGGAAAACCCGTGCAGGCCCTCTGGAAAACACGTGTAGGCCCTCTGGAACACACGTGCACGCCCTATGCAAAATAAATACCTGGAGTAAAATTTGCACGACCCTCCTCTCACGACGCCTTCCCGAACATACTGATTGGTCTCAAGTGTTGGAAAACTAGCAGCGGGACATACACTCCTATACATACACCTGAGATAAGACTGTGTGTAGGAACATAAACTGGAAAGCCCAAACTGCCCACAATAAAACAGAAATCTTTAATAAAATATAATAGTTATAAGCTAAAAAGTCAGCCTGGTAGAAAATAATCGTCTGAATTATATCATAAATCATCAAAGTTTCACAAGCTCTTCAGTTATATACATGACACATAACATGAAACGACAAAAGAGCATTAAACGTAAGTGTACTTCACTTTCCCACTTTTTCTTCCCAACTAATCAACACAAGTCTTACTCTAAATCCGTAATCTCGAGAAAAAATTGATATTCCCCATCTCACACTATGACAAGGGCCACGTATCTAGTGAAGGTGTGTACGTGGTGGTACAATTCATTCCTCTTAACACCTGAAGATCAAAATTACCCCAGTTAGTGGATGTAGCTTGGCGATCATAACCTAAAGGCGACCTAGATAAATCTGCGCAGGCTGCGCGTGCCGCCAAACATATTATTGAGGTCATGTGAGCCACATTAGGTTCTGTTCTGCTTGTTCATGGGTCAAACAGTTCAGTGGATCAGGTGGCTATGCTGTGGCTAGGGCTTAGGGTCCAAAAAAAAAGGGGGGGGAGGAGGGCCGGGAATTTTCTGGGATCTCAGATAATGTTCTCATTTGTTGAAGACTAAGCATTCATTCACATTCTGCGTGGATAAAAACCACGATGACTAATGGCGAAGGGAAGGGAACCCGAAAAGAAACTTTGTTGTACCCCATGAAAAAAAAAAAAAATCCTCCGCGGCTGAAAATCATACCAGGTGACTTGCTACGTGTGACCTTTTCAGCCTTGGCTGGCCAGGGTCCACGATGGTTAGGTCAGAGGCGAAATCCTGGGTCTGAGTTCTACGCAAGGTCAGAGAAATGGGCCAAACCTAGCCTAATCACAGACAAAAAATAGGCCAAACCTACCCTAATATAGACAAAAAATGGGCCAAACCTACCCTAATATAGACAAAAAAAAAAAAGGGGGCCAAACCTAGCCTAATATAGACAAAAAAAAAAAAAAAAAATGGGTGGCGAATCTCACCCTACCTTTCCGATCCTAGCTTGAATCACAGTTAGGTACCGAATCATCGGAACCTAACCTAACCTACGATACAATAAGTTGGGTAATGAATCTTCAGGTGGATCTAGGATCCTTTGATCGACCTGATATTCTTCATAACTTACTTGACCGAGGCTTACACTATTAGCCCTTTGTCCTCGGTCTGATTACTCAAGTACCGAGACCAAACCAGTCCTCCAAGTGCGCCATTCCAGTGTGTGTTGTACTTACGCTTTAATATAACTCTCCACATTCTTTTCTGCAAAACTATAAACACAGAAACCACAAACAGGACGATAGGTAAGTTAGGCATTCATAGAATCTATAGAAGTAATTTTTGTAAAGTATAGGTAGCATTTAACCACATGATTGAAAAAGAAGAGATAAATTATGAAAACTATATATCTGGACTGTTTCGAGACTGCCGTTGTGTTACACTTGAGAAACAAATTGTGTTTTGGATAATTTACTGTTTGGTCGAATGTCTAAACACGAATTCTAAACGAATTATACTTTACCGGTAATCAATACAGGGTTGTTATACTTCATCCGCACAGATTTCTGCAGTATCAACTGTAGATCATTAATTACAGCCTATCATGCTAAATTAATATACTTTCTTGTATAAAACGGCTCAGTAGTTGATTTTTAGTCATTATTACGTTGTAAGTCAATTTCCAGCATCACGTTCAGCTCATACGAGGTTTAGCGTTGGCAAATGTGAATTCCTTCATCATTTTTCAGGTTAGTTGATTGGTTAAACCGTACACCTGCCCACCGTCAGGGTCGTTAATGTAAAGCTTTATACAAGTTACAACGACCGAAAAATCTTGGAACACTTTCTTCAGGTGTTCAAGTCCACACTCAAACCACCTGCACACACACTAGGCGTATGAGTCACGGTTATTCAGGAAGGAAGAGACGTAGATATTTTGATACCACACTATTATGAGCTATTGTACTATTCTACCATAGCATAGGGGGAGGAGGGTGGACAAACTGAATAGCATCAGGGAGGATCCCAGAGTGGGTGGATATCCCCCCCATCCAGTCAGGAAACACACACACACACACACACACACACACACACACATATATATATATATATATATATATATATATATATATATATATATATATATATATATATATATATAATATATATATATATATATATATATATATATATATATATTTTTTTTTTTTTTTTTTTTTTTCTTTTTTTTTTTATACTTTGTCGCTGTCTCCCGCGTTTGCGAGGTAGCGCAGGGAAACAGACGAAAGAAATGGCCCAACCCCCCCCCCCCCATACACATGTACATACACACGTCCACACACGCAAATATACATACCTACACAGCTTTCCATGGTTTACCCCAGACGCTTCACATGCCCTGATTCAATCCACCGACAGCACGTCAACCCCTGTATACCACATCGCTCCAATTCACTCTATTCCTTGCCCTCCTTTCACCCTCCTGCATGTTCAGGCCCCGATCACACAAAATCTTTTTCACTCCATCTTTCCACCTCCAATTTGGTCTCCCCCTTCTCCTCGTTCCCTCCACCTCCGACACATATATCCTCTTGGTCAATCTTTCCTCACTCATTCTCTCCATGTGCCCAAACCATTTCAAAACACCGCAAAGAAACACTCTATTATAAAATAGGATTGTTACATAATTTTATCCAACTGTAGGATAATGTAAGTGTTTTGAGAACGTTAAAGGTAGCTAGGCTAAGCTATGATGCTCGGTAGGTTAGATGTACGACATTAAATGTATTTTCAACTTACGATGGATTTATCTGAACGTAACCCCATCGCGAGTCGAGGAGAGGCGTCGTACGTCCATCCAGTGTGGTTTCCGACAAGGTCTATCTAACGTCGATCTACGCAGTTCATTATATGAGGAAGGGTGACCGAAGAGTATGAATGATGGAAGAGAAGAGGGATAAAAGTGGGAGGAGAGGAGAGACAGGAATAGATGGGAGAGGAAAGGAATGGTGGGAGGAAATGGAGAGGTGGAGGTGGAACACATGGAAAGGGAAAAAAAGAGATTATGAACCACTGATTTTGATATGGGAGAGAATTATATTGACCAGAACACACTAATAAAACACCGCGCGATTTTCATAAACACTATATCCTGATACAAAGGCAGGGGATGTGGGGAGTGGGGCTTGGGGGTAGTGTGGTACAGGAGAATGAGAAAGCGGGAGGGGGTTCAGGTGGCCTGTTTTTGTCTGAAAAAGGAGGGTTCTGGCTCCCTGAAACCCCACCTGCCCTCCCGGGATCCGCTCATGCCCCAGTGGCTTGAGGAACATAAACACTCCACGTTATAAAGTTGGCTAATTACATCATTTGTCCTTCTCACGTTGTCAACATCTTGTTCTGACGTGTAAAGTGATTATCATCGGAAAATGTCTGGTCTGTTGCTGCTGCACCCTCATCATGCACAGTTTGTTGAAACATTTCCAAAATGGCTCGATCCTCCCTTCACAATCTAAGACAGTATTCTCATACAATTACCTATTGGTAACTTAACGTATTTATACTATACAGGGAAAGTAATGTACACTCGTGAGACCCCAAATCCTTAACTAAACTATTTCTTTTTAAATGTACACTGTCCATATCAACAGTCTCATATTTCGATTTTTTCCGTTCACCCAGAACAATCATGCTTTAGAACTTTCTTTCGTACACACGCCTGCCCACGCATATTATTCTCACATGATCAAGATTTTTTTTTACGGAGTCTATTTCATGTCACCTTGGAAGGTGCATGTCTCACCTTGCCTGGGTCTCTTATGTTGTTTACTGATTGCGTAAATGTGCGAGTGTCTCCTCATAACAGCTGACATACAATAGCGGCTGGACCAATGCGCATTACGCTTATGAAAACATTGTCACCGTGAGTGGCGTGCCTCAGCATGTGTGATGAGGTGCCTCATTCTTTCTGTCTTAGGGTTCTTGTCAACGTAAACATTGTTGTTTTGTTGTTGTTGTTGTTATAAGGGGTTGTTTGTTGGGCGTAACGGCCAGTAGACCTATATGGTCTGCAACCTTGTCTGATTTTCGACAATATAAAGTCCCCACGTAATCATTCTAGCAATACCTATAAGTGTTATCTAGGGGAATAATGATAATAATGGTAATAATAATAATAACTATAATAATAATAATAATAATAATAATAATAATAATAATAATAAGAATAATAGTAATATTGATAATAATGATAATAATAATAATAATAATAATAATAATAATAATAGTATTGATGATAATGATAATAATAATAATCTTTCATACTATTCGCCATTTCCCGCGTTAGCAAGGTAGCGTTAAGGACAGAGGACTGGGCCTCTGAGGGAATATCCTCACCTGGCCTCGTTCTCTGTTCCTTCTTTTGGAAAAAAAAAAAAAAAAGAGAGGGGAGGATTTCCAGCCCCCCGCTCCCTCCCCTTTTAGTCGCCTTCTACGACACGCAGGGAATACGTGGGAAGTATTCTTTCCCCCCTATCCCCAGGGGATGTGGGGATGATAATAATGATGATGATAATAATAATAATAATAATAATAATAATAATAATAATAATAATAATAATAGTATTGATGGTAATAATAATAATGATAATAATAATAATAATAATAATAATAATAATAATAATAATAATAATAATAATATTAATGATATTGATAATAATAATGATAATAATAATGATAATAAATAACGTTTCTTGCTTAATTTCATGCTTTGTGTGTGTGTGTGTGTGTGTGTGTGTGTGTGTGTGTGTGTGTGTGTGATCGCACAACCCTTTTCAGAATGGGGTCCTGGGGTTATAACCCCATCAACCCGCCACTCCAGAGATTCCTGTTGCTCCCAGGCTGCGCTACATTCAGTGGCAGGGACGAGGAAGGACTTCTTTTTGAAGGCAAAGACGGAGCGCGAAGACAGCAACACCACCCACCGCTACCTCACGACCTTGGAGAGGGAGGGAAGGACGGACGTCCGTGAGGGTTAATACGTTGTACCTAAAGAGGCGACTAAACGTGACGGACACTTCGTTATAAACCACCAAACCCGACGCTACCACACAATAGGTGTGACGATGATGGGGGTGGTAGATGATCGGAGAGGTCATGGGGTTTCCCGTGACCAACAGGAAAGACGGTGGAGTGACGCGGGGTGAGGGGTGAGGGTGGAAGACACAACAGCCTCTGTGACGTCAGTGGCTCATGCCTGCCTCGCGCCTCCTCCCTGATGCCTCACACGCCCAAGTGTATGAGGTCGTCACCACCACCACGGGAAGTATATGAGGCCACATGGGGAAAAAAAAAGGGTTGTGAGGGATAGTCATAAGGTCACAAGGGGAATTAATGCATGAGCCCACAAGGAACTTATGAGGTGTACACCAGAATGCATGACGACCCAAAGAACTTATGAGGTGTACACCAGAATGCATGACAACCCAAAGAACTTATGAGGTGTACACCAGAATGCATGAGCCCACAAAGAACTTATGAGGTGTACACCAGAATGCATGACGACCCAAAGAACTTATGAGGTGTACAATAGAATGCATGACGACCCAAGGAAATTATGAGGTGTACACCAGAATGCATGACGCCTACAAGGAAATTATGAGGTGTACACCAGAATGCATGACGACCCAAGGAACTTATGAGGTGTACACCAGAATGCATGAGCCCACAAAGAACTTATGAGGTGTACACCAGAATGCATGACGACCCAAAGAACTTATGAGGTGTACAATAGAATGCATGACGACCCAAGGAAATTATGAGGTGTACACCAGAATGCATGACGTCCCAAAGAACTTATGAGGTGTACAATAGAATGCATGACGACCCAAGGAAATTATGAGGTGTACAATAGAATGCATGACGACCCGAGGAAATTATGAGGTGTACACCAGAATGCATGACGACCCAAAGAACTTATGAGGTGTACAATAGAATGCATGACGACCCAAGGAAATTATGAGGTGTACACCAGAATGCATGACGTCCCAAAGAACTTATGAGGTGTACAATAGAATGCATGACGACCCAAGGAAATTATGAGGTGTACAATAGAATGCATGACGACCCGAGGAAATTATGAGGTGTACACCAGAATGCATGACGACCCAAGGAACTTATGAGGTGTACACCAGAATGCATGACGACCCAAGGAACTTATGAGGTGTACACCAGAATGCATGACGACCCAAGGAACTTATGAGGTGTACACCAGAATGCATGACGACCCAAGGAACTTATGAGGTGTACAATAGAATGCATGAGGTCACGAGAGGATCTATGAGGTCACAAGGGAATACATGGGGGGGGGGGGTAACCGTGGCTTGCATGCATGAGGAAGCAAGGGCTATGAGGAACGCATGAGGTCATGAGGGACTCAGCAGGTCATGAGGTACCCATGTCATAATGAGGGACGCCATCTTTAACCGGAGGTCATATACTTCCCCCTCATGTCAGGAGACGTTACATGAGGTTACAGGATGTTGCATGAGGACGTATGAGGTTATGGGATGAGGCAAGTGGACTCACCAGGTTAGGGGAAGTGGCAAGTGGATTTACTAGACTCTGGGAAGTGGCCAGCGGACGGAAGATACTGAGACATGACCAGCGGATATCCCGGGGTTATGAAAACTGACAAGAGGGTGTGATGTGTTGACAACAACACCGGGATGTTGACTCACATCACCATGAGAAGCCGTACGTCACACAGGTGCCATACGCCACACAGGTGCCATACGACACACAGGTGCCATACGACACACAGATGCCATACGCCACCAAGACGCCATACGACACAAAGATGTCCTACGCCACACAGATGCTATACGCTACTTCGATGCCATACGCCGCAAAGACGACATACGCCACACAGATGCCATACGCCACACAGATGCTATACGCTACTTCGATGCCATACGCCGCATAGACGACATACGCCACACAGATGCCATACGTAATATTACGACCTGGGTCAGAACCATTAGAATAAAAATGGATTCACCTCAGGTCCAGGGAGGTTTCGAACACCAAGTGTTTCCCTTCAACCATCGCCACCGTGGAATATCACAACCCAAAAGAAATCCATAAAATGACTTTACCGAACAACGAATACGACACGAATTCACAGGGTCATGAAATAACACCTTTACAGTACCCTCGTAGACTCTCTGGAAACTACAAGACATGAGTCTTTACCGCGATGGCAGTCTACATGAAGATGGTCGCGTTGGGTCGGGCGTGGTCCACTACGATGGAAACTCGAGCACAACAGAGAAGGTTTTAGCTGTCCGTCCGCCTTATACAATTCCTCCACGACACCTATCCCAGACTGTAGCAATCCCCCGGGTGTTGAGAGAGAGAGAGAGAGAGAGAGAGAGAGAGAGAGAGAGAGAGAGAGAGAGAGAGAGAGAGAGAGAGAGAGAGAGAGAGGCGTGTCGTTTCAGCCAGCTCACCTGCCCTGACGTCTTTTACAAGTAGGAACCCAACCACCAGAGACCTGGTTAGGGGGATATATGAACACACTCCTGACGCCGTAGCAGCTGTGGGGTAGATGGTCAAAGATATTCTCCTCCATATGGCCACCCGAGCTCTCACAATGGTCTCACAGGAAGCGAAGTAGCGGATCATATAACTAACCTTGCCACCACCTCTCCGTTCGGCCAATGTCCCGAATCCTGGACACCAGACGGCACACAGGATACACACAACGAGTCACTGCTAACACTCGTAAGAGCAACACTCTGGCAACACTTATTTCCGGGTCTCAGAGTCGCCATAACATTGACTACACGAACGTTCGAGGAAGACCGGGACATACCAGGTGGTGCCGTCTGTGTATGTTAGCCCAGCACGTAAAACACCCACACACTCAACCACCATTTGACGGAGTGTCCTAACCAAAGACTAGATACATGGTAAGGCGACGTTCCATGAACAGCTCTGTCATCAAATACCAACAATTTCGAACCTTATAAAAAAAAACAATTATCCTACGTTCCTTGATTCTTTATTATTTTTAATCCCCAATGGCTGATGTATCTTTGTCTTATACATTATGTATTACTGTGACCACTTTAACAATTATTAGCCATACCAGGCAAGTTGTGATAATCTTTGGACTACGCTCATGCACCTTCATGAACATGAGCTGATATACTGTTACACCATGTAAATGATGTAACACTGTATCAGTTTCTGTACAACAAACAATTAATCAAGTAACACATACGTCACACAGATGCCATAACGCCTGCGCCTGCGCAAGACTTGTAGAACTGGTCGTCAGACACCACTGAGAGTCAGTGTTAGATCACGTGAGGTCATTATCAACACAAAACCCCGTGCCATGCATGACCCTGGGTGTACACGAAAGAAATGAAAGTCAATCGGTCAGAAAATTGTATTCCTGAGGCGTATGTTTCTTGGACGAATTCAAGGGTGGGTTTGAGGGTGGGGGGACATACTGAGTGTGACGCAACTGCACAGATTCTTCTTAAAATTACATGTAACCTTTTGAACTCGGTCGTTCCACCCTTGAGCAAGACGGTGTGATTAAGAGGCCATAGGTGCCATCTTCAATCCATCCCTAACCACTTATAGAATCACGAACGCTGAGTGTATCATACGACGTCGCATCGGCTTGCGACAGACGTGTAAAGAGCAGGAGGTGAAGGTATAATAATAGCCTAGTCAAATACACTCAATGGTGGCCACAATCTTATCATATGTTTGGTGAATTCCACACACACCGTACATTACCCCTCACGCACCATAAATATGACTGACTGTTAAGACGTATGAGAAGCGATGGGCATAACCCCAGCTGTTCCTTATTGATACTTTTTTTATTACTATTATGGGACTATCTTGGAGATCACTCATACAACGCTGGGTAACGCCAACTGTTCGTGTACCGACAGAGGGTGAGCTCGGGGTCATTATGTACGTGAAATCATTTAGGGTGGCCACAAAACACAGCGGTTTTATTGAGGTACGTAATAAGACGATGTCCATGTATTGAGGATAACAGAAAGGGGAGCTGGAGGTATAAGGACTATATATAAACTGGACTAGGGCGCAACAAAGACATTGGACACGTTCTAGGGAGCATGAAAGTCACTCATTACTATCAAAGGAAAAATCTCATTTCACTTGTGTACCGATATGAAAATGCTATTTTTTGCCTTTATGGAAAAATATATCACAATCACACGCATATCCATTTATACATTGAAATACATGAAAATTCGCTGATGATAAAAGCTGGGAAATAAATCTACAAATTAAATGTAATGTCTAACAGCATCAAAATGACATAGACATACCAATAAACTGGGTTCATAAGTGGCAAATTAATTTTACTATCCATAAGTACAAAGTTTCCATATTGACGGTCAAAACGAACAGAAGCGGTACAGTATGAATTCCGTTGAACTTCAAAAGGTAAGTGAAGAAAAAGACTTGGGTGTCGTAATCTCTGGTGACTTAAAACCAAGTAAGCAGTGCACAGAAGCAGTGAAAAGAACGCACAAAATTCTTGGTTTCATAAGTCAAGTCTTCGAATATAAGTCCAGGGACATAATCCTTACTCTTTAAAGTTCGTTGGTTCGTCCACATCGTGAAGACTGCGTTCAGTTTTGGCCAACCTGCCTTAAGAAAGACAGAATGAAGAGAGTAAAGCGTTGGGCTATCAAGACGATTCCCAGTCTAACAAATCCTACGAAATGCGATTATACGACTTGAACCTATTTAGCTTAGAAAAGAATAAAAGGTGACCTAATCCAAGTATTCAAAATGATCAAAGGCTTCGATAGTCTTATGTATCAAGTTACTTAAGATTTGATTCGTTTGATTTTACTCGTATTAATGGATGTAAACAAACTCTTGAACAAACGATTTACCTCGAAAGAGGCGAAGTACTTTTTCTTCAACAGTATTGTTAACATATGGCACTACTTGCCAAGGAGAGTGATTGAGAGCAGTACTATAGATACGTTTAAGAACAGACTTGATAAATACGTCATGTCCACGACTTTCAATATTTTACGCCTGCAGAGTTAGAATGACCATGTGCAGGTTATTCTAACTGAATTATCTGTATGTCTTCTAACTTTTAAAACACGCTTTTCTATGCGTTTCTGATACCTTCCTCCATCACAAACAGCCTGGAAAGGATCCAGTCATCTGTTGCTGTTTGAATTCCTTGTTATTCTTTGTCACTTTACCTGCTGAGAGCCAGTATATCCAACGTATATACAATCCTCAATATAGCAATGAAATCATGACAACCTCACTCTCGCATCTGTATGAGCATCGTATGTTCAGAACGATCCCCACCCTTTTTGTAGGCCGGAATGCAAATACAGAGAATCTGTTAAGGTGTATTAGATAGTCATTTGTATCCGTTGCTGACCTAACACTGCTTCGTACCTCAACATGAAGTCATCTATCACTGCCGCCTTCTTTACGATTCTCATAATCATTCGACGACGAGGCCACAGAATCAACCACCTTCAAGAGATCCACAGCATATATTTTTTTTTTTTCATTTCGGCTGGTGTGGTGACGTACTTCGGGAACTAAATATATAAGAGGAGGTACTGAGTAAGATTACCTGGCCAAAAGGGGGTGTTGCAATCACTATTCAAGACCATGAGCTATGAGTCTCCGATATCTATGCCATTGAGTATCGCATTACTTGAGCGCAACTTAAAGCCGTAGTAGACATGGCAATGGTTGGTCTATATTAGGCTGCGCGAGGCGCAAGAGGCTGCCGTAATCTTCTGATTATTCGTGCGCACACCGCGCCTGTAAGACTACCCCGCCTCCACCAGTTAATGCTGTTGTGAGTAAGAGCCAAAGACTACACAGAACATGACAGAGGAAATCGGATGTTGACTCAACCAAACATTTACTAAAAAACCAGCTGCGCGCAACACTTGGAAGACCCTTGGCTTATGCTTGCATTTGACCTGACTTTCAGGATCAGGTCAGACGTCACGCCATCAGATCCAAAGGGATCCAAAGGGGAAAGGAGGAGGAGGAGACACAGATAGCTTATCCTACGTGTCCCTCGGTGTGACATCGTCGACCCTGAGCAAGGGGCGTCATGCCTACCGATGTTAAGGCTGGCACCTGCCCCTAGAATTTACCGGGATAGAATCACTAAGTATGATACCACACCAGTAACTGTTCCTTCTTGAATCCATCTTCGTTGGAGCAGAAACACCAGCAAGATCGTCAGTCCCTCACAGATGAACCTCATCCACCATCCTCGAGACAAATACATGAACAGAATCTGCCCAGTGCCCAAGTCTAATTCATGCTGGTTGGTGCAGTGAAGAACACGCACTAAGATGAGCGACTCTCATGTTGCCTCATCCTCTGGTCTGCTGACAAGCGAGATGACATATTCATAAGATCAAGGTCTTTCACCACGAGTCACTGTGTGACAAATCTTCACTTTTGTTCCTGGGAAATAAGTGATATTTTCTAATTAATCATGTCTAAAAAGTATAGAAAAGGGATATCATTTCCTTGAAACTTTGCTTTTGTGATCAGGACAGTGATATTAGTGAAATTTACCTATTTTTCAGAACATTCCAAATAGTTTCAGCGCTGAGTAGCTGACACAGAACTTACTAGTTTCCAATCATAGGAATAGTAGTAGGAAAATGTAAGGTGCCTTAACCTAACCAGTTCAGTTTAGATCAAGCTGCCGAGGCGGATACATACACATACATCATTCTGAGATGGCATTTAGAGGCTGCAAGCATCAGGCAGACGCATTGTGCTATGTCTGCGGCCAATTTATCAAAACAAAGGCGAAACACTAAGCCGTGGCAGCATCAGCTAAGATGTCCAAGGCCTACAAGGCATATTTCTGACATGCCTGTCTCCCCGGGGATCAAGATGAATTTGCAGCTGAGGAGAGAAACCCATACTAACCCAACCAAAAAGACTTCAATGACTTGATCCTCTCGAGATCTTGGTCTCACAAAGTCCAATGCTGAGCTTTTGACGTCGAGGCTCAAGCGGTGGAACTTGTGGGATGAGAGTGTGCAAATCGCAGATCAGAGAAGCGTCACCTAGGTTTTCCCAGCTTCTTCACCCGTCAAGATGGGTTCTGCTTCTGCCACAATGTAAGCAAGTCTGTTCGAGGCAACCGGAATCGTCTGAAATCCCAACGAGTTGGCGCCTCTTTATTGACAACTCACCCAGGAGCCTCAAAGCCCTGCTGCTCCACAACGGGAACAAGAAACCGTCTCTTCCCCTGGCTCACTTAGTGCACCTCAAAGAATATACAACAGTATCAAGACCTTGCTAGACACCTTGGAGTATGATGAATACAGTTGGGAGGTCATCGGAGACTTCAAATTGGTAGCATTCCTGATGGGTCTTTGCCAAGTTTCCCTGCTATCTTTGCCTCTGGGACAACAGGGACATCTTGGCACACTACCACAGGCGGGACTGACCACAGCGGACCGAATTCTCTGTGGGGATGAACAACGTCAAGTGGGAGCCACTGGTGGACCCCCGGAAGGTGTTGATGCTACCACTGCACATAAGATTGGGCCTTATGAAACAATCTGTCACAGCTCTAGATAAGGAGTCTGCAGCCTTCAAGTACCGTCAAGACTTCTTCCGTAAGATGTCTGAGGCAAAGGTCAAAGCCGATGTCTTCGTCGGACCACAGATAAAGACCCTGGAGTGCAAGGAATTCCCCAAGAAGCTCACTAGGAAGGAGAAAGCAGCTTGGTATAGCTACGTCGCAGTGGTTCGGGTCTTCCTGGGTAATCAAGAAGGCCGAAAGCTATGTGGAGTTGATTGAGACTATGGTGAAGAACTACGGCAAAATGGGCCTCAGGATGTCTCTCACAGTTCACATCCTTGACGCTCATCTTGATAAATTCGAGGAGAACATGGGAACGTATTCGGAGTAGCAAGGCGAGCACTTCCACCAGGTTATACTGGACTTTGAACACCGCCACCGAGGAACACATAATGTGAACATGATGTGAGATTATATTTGAGGTATGTTTCGCGAGTGACTTACAGTACAAACGTAAATCTTTTGAAAAACTACTCACGTCTAAATCTTTTGTGATCACTTTTGTTTAACATTAATGTAAATACATGTTAATTCTGATACTTTTGTTTAACATTAATGTAAATACATGTTAATTTTGATACTTTTGTTTAACATTAATGTAAATACATGTTAATTCTGATACTTTTGTTTAACATTAATGTAAATACATGTTAATTCTGATACTTTTGTTTAACATTAATGTAAATACATGTTAATTCTGATTCATATGTTGGTGTTTCTCTGACATTATGTGAATAAAAAGGTGCAGATTCGCCCGTTGTCCAACTGGCAATGGGTCAGTATCAAACTATCACTGTCCTTGTCATAATAGTCCTTTTCTCTACTTTTTACGTATAATCAATTAGGAAATAACACCTGCTACCCAGGTAGGAAAACTGCGTTACACAGTGTTACCTCAACTGTGGCAGCGGCAACACCTGTTGTATCTGCCGACCTGCTGACATAACCACTGGAGGAGGAAGAAGCTAATGAGTCTAACCAGAAACAACGGCTGCAAGAAGCTGAAGACCTTTGTAACACGAAGCTCGAACTGAAAGTTTACACTGTGATCAAATAACAGATAAACAATTACGGGTCAACTGCAAGGGTCGTCTTGGTAGGTGACGGAAGGGTTGTTTCGGACACATCGGTTCTTCTTCGTCACCAGCGAGCCCTTTAAGTGAAGCCAATGCTCTTGGTGCCACGAAGAAAAGTAACACAGACGCTCCAGCAAACACACCTGCTGAGGAGGCCAGCCACCAGCAGCCTCCACCCTCACTGGATAGCGTGTCACTCGTCCAGAAGCGTCCTCATGAAAGCCACACAGACGGTAAACCATCCCACGATTCACGCTGGCCCATTGGAATGACGATATTCCGTGTGTACGTGAACTCAACGAATCTGTGTGTGTGTGTGTGTGTGTGTGTGTTAGTCGCGGTCCAAAGGAGGGCATACGTTTCATGGAAATACCACCAGACTGTGGGATGAAGACCTGGAGTGATTGTGATCCTGTCCTTGAAACAGCTGGATGAGGGTAGCCGAAAGCCCCATGATGATCAATGTACGGAGTCAGATGGTCAGGGAAGCCGGTCGTGAACGTGCAGGAGGGTGAAGGGCGGGCACGGGATATTAGGAAGTGGAACGATGTGGTATATTGGGGTCGACGTGCTGGCAATGGACTGAACCACGGCATTCCAAGCAGCTAGGGTAAACCGTCTCTTAGTGTCAACTGCAAACTACTTAGAAATGCATCATCATCCCAGAGTTTACACGTAAACGTCACTGTAGTAAGAGTAAAGTGGATGAAGGAAATGACCTACGGTGGCATATGTTCCGTGGCAGAAGAGGATCCGGAGACTCAGTGAATGACAGCCTCCTCCTCCCCAGCCCTAAACACTGATCTTGGTTGAATAGGTAAAGCCAGTCCTCCGTAGCAGACCATCTCTGCCGATCACCAGGCTGCCGCCTCCTGCCATCTGGTGACGAGACCTTGAAATTTTCCCCTGATGTCACTGACCCCCACCCCCCCCAGGACGTAGATGGTAATAAAATGACTGCTTTCTTCTCATCTGGTGGACGACCTCATGTTCCCCAGCCTAACGTCATGCCAGTGTGTCTTGAGCGTGTGCTGGCCACACTAGGCAATGAGACTGGCCATCAATACACATCAGCAAGTGTGATGTTGTCATGATACAACGTCATTGAAGATAACAAGGGTCACTAAAGGGCCCAGCCAGGCTGCACGCGATGTTTGTGATCGTCATGAAGATAACATTTTGCTACTCTTCTCTGTTATCTTACAATCCGCAGGCGATCCTTCTGTTGCAGATAATGATTAGTGTATCTAAATATGACATATCTCAGCAGTGACTCAGTGTAGTGCTTTTTATTGAGATAAGTACAACCAACCAACCTCTGTTCTTGCTATCTCTGTCCCAAACTTTGTTTCCCTCAGAAAAAAAACTGGGTATGTTGACGAAAATGTTTACTGATGCTAGATGATGATAATAACAACAACAACAATAATAATAATAATAATAATAATAATAATAATAATAATAACAATAATAATAATAATGATAATAATAACAATAATAATAAAGCAGTGAATTCCTCTCTCATCACTCTCACTTGCAACTTACCTTCCACGTCCCGCCACACACTACCCTCCTCTCCCACGCCCACATACCACACACGTCCCGCCACACACTACCCTCCTCTCCCACGCCCACATACCACACACATCCCGCCACACACTACCCTCCTCTCCCACGTCCACATACCACACACGTCTCCCGCACATGCCAGCACTGCTTCCCTCAGTGCCTCCCGCTCCTCGCCCTCTGCCCTAGTTTTGTTTCCTCTCACCTTCTGCCATTCTTCGCCCCAACCTCTCCAGGTATCTCCTCAAACAAGCTCTATTCGTGGCTTACTTTAACCACATTTTTTTCCAGTCATGTCATTCTCGCTTCTCCCTCAGGACACAGCAAACTTGCACACTCGCCTCACATAAGACAGCAATCCCATTCGCTGCCCCTCAACACATGTACTACGTCCATGAGTCACCTTTGCATTCTTATTGATTGATACACAATGTGACAATTCCCCACGACCTCACTCTCACTGACCCACGCACACTTATTCATGTCCTTCATTCTAACCCAAGTATTCCCAATCATCAGTCCTTCTACAATCACACAACGCCACAAAGCAGGTTCACCATTTTCGTTCGTGATAAATACCCAATATTCCCCACAGATACACCTTCAACTACCACAATATCAACTTTTGCGTCCAAATCGTCCATCACTAATACACGGTGATCCCTTGCAGCAAAATCACTGGCACATTCACTCAGCTCCATTCCAAAACACTTGCCTCACCGCCTCATCCCTCTCGCTACCAGGTGCAAAAGCACTGGCAGTCACCTACCTCTCATAACCTGATATCATTTTCACCCACAGTGATGTGGAGATGACTGCCACACGTTCACACATTCCCCACAACTCCCGCAGCAGAAGTACCACCCTTATAGGCTCTTGCCCCCGACACCAACCTCAGATTTTACTCCTCGGATATTCCCAAACCATTCTTCCTCCTTCCCCTTAAGTTTAGTGTCACTCAGAGCCAGAACATCCAAGCTTCTCTCCCCAGACATGCTACTGGCTCTCCCTTCTTCCCATCCTAGTAACATGCAGGCACATTCAGACGCCCCAGACTGAGCCTTTGAGGAGGATGGGCACTCCTCGCTTGGCTTCTTCTCTTCCAACATTTAGAACTTGAAAAGGGTTTCCAGCCCAACCCCCTCTCTCTCCCTGAGGACAGGGGGAGAAAAATACTGCCCGCCCACAGGGGTGGGAAAGGGTGGCTGGAAATTTTCCCTTCCTGTATTACTTTCCTGTAATGTGTAATGCATCGAAACCACAGCTCCCCATCCACAATTAGGTTCCACAGACCTTTCCATGATTTACCGCGGACACCTCACATGCCCTGGTTCAGTCCATTCACAGCAGGTCGACCCCTGTATACTACGTCGTTCCAGTTCACTCTTATCCTGTTTACGCCTTTCACCTTCCTGCATGCTCAGGCTCTTATCACTGAAAATCATTTTCACTCCATCCTTCCACCTCCAATTTGGTCTCCCACTTCTCCTAGTTCCCTCCACCTGACACATATATCTTCTTTGTCAATCTTTCCTCACTCATTCTCTCCATGTGACCAAACCACTTCAACACACCCTCTTCTGCTCTCTCAACCACACTCTTTATTACCACACATCTCTCTTACCCTTTCATTGCTTACTGGATCAACACACCTCAATCATATAATTTCCAACACAACCACCCTCCTGTGTATCGTGGGAGTACAGTGTTGCCAGGGGACTTGTGTGTCATGAGAGCACAGTGTTGCCAGAGGAGGGCTGTGTGGGGCTCCTCCTATGACCCGTGACGGCAGGACAACACAGTCACACACGTCTGCCATCATGTTACACAGGTCTGCCATCATGTCACACACGTCTTCCATCATATCACACAGGTCTTCCATCACGTCACACACGCATCTGCCATCATATCACACACGTCTGCCATCATGTCACACACGTCTTTCATCATATCACACACGTCTGCAATCATATCACACACGTCTGCCATCATATCACACACGTCTGCCATCATGTCACACGCATCTGCCATCATCTCACACACGTCTGCCATCATCTCACACACGTCTGCTGAGGATCTTCGTCGTGCGACATCAAGTGCTGGTGTCTGTGTGGCCAGATAGTGGTAGCAATACACAAGACATTCCCCCCCCCCTCACCCATGAAACGGAGGCATCACCACCATGTACGAGGTGACCTCCACCAGCCGCTGTGTCCACCATGTACGAGGTGACCTCCACCAGCCGCTGTGTCCACCATGTAGGAGGTGACCTCCACCAGCCGCTGTGTCCACCATGTACGAGGTGACCTCCACCAGCCGCTGTGTCCACCATGTACGAGGTGACCTCCACCAGCCGCTGTGTCCACCACGTAGGAGGTGACCTCCACCAGCCGCTGTGTCCACCATGTACGAGGTGACCTCCACCAGCCGCTGTGTCCACCATGTACGAGGTGACCTCCACCAGCCGCTGTGTCCACCATGTACGAGGTGACCTCCACCAGCCGCTGTGTCCACCATGTACGAGGTGACCTCCACCAGCCGCTGTGTCCACCATGTACGAGGTGACCTCCACCAGCCGCTGTGTCCACCATGTACGAGGTGACCTCCACCAGCCGCTGTGTCCACCATGTACGAGGTGACCTCCACCAGCCGCTGTGTCCACCATGTAGGAGGTGACCTCCACCAGCCGCTGTGTCATATGAATGACGAGCATCGTGATGGAATAACGGTGCTTATTAGAGGTATAGCTACTTACCCCGACCACGGTGTCCTTATTCTTGTCTCAAGAGGTACAGGTACTTACCCCAACCACGGTGTCCTTATCCTTGTCTCAAGAGGTATAGGTACTTACCCCAACCACGGTGTCCTTATTCTTGTCTCAAGAGGTACAGGTACTTACCCCAACCACGGTGTCCTTATTCTTGGCACTGACTTCATTGTAGAGTGACGGTTGGAAGGCCGCATTCACGGCCCCGCCTCGAGCCTGGGGAGGAGAATGGACCACATCAGACAGGAGAAGAGAAGAGGCCAGGTTCTGGAGGAGGGCCAAGCACTCAAGACGTGGCAGTGCATGGGAACGGTACAGAGAAGACCTGATGGTCTATGACGGGCTTATCTGCTGGAGGACAGTACATGGGAAAGGGTAGATAACAGGAGACCTGATGGTCTATGACGGGCTTATCTGCTGGAGGACAGTACATGGAAGAGGGTAGATAACAGAAGACCTGATGGTCTATGACGGGCTTATCTGCTGGAGGACAGTACATGGGAAAGGGCAGATAACAGGAGACCTGATGGTCTATGACGGGCTTATCTGCTGGAGGACAGTACATGGAAGAGAGTAGATAACAGAAGACCTGATGGTCTATGACGGGCTTATCTGCTAGAGGACAGTACATGGGAAAGGGTAGATAACAGGAGACCTGATGGTCTATGACGGGCTTATCTGCTGGAGGACAGTACATGGGAAAGACAGATAACAGGAGACCTGATGGTCTATGACGGGGTTATCTGCTAGAGAACAGTACATGGGAAAGGGTAGATAACAGGAGACCTGATGGTCTATGACAAGGTTATCTGCTGGAGGACAGCAACAGTATTCTAAATCTCAGTCTGGTATAGTTGGGTACAGGACAACGTAGCAGCAGAGCGCAGGAGGTGAAAACGGAAAAGTTATGAGTGATGCAAGGGGTATTCAGGGTTGTGAGTGACTGGCGTTCAAGAGACTTGATGGCTTTGAATGAGGGACGGGTCGAGGGTGTTGTGAACGAGATGTCGGGCCGGTCATGGTCGAGAATGAGGGAAATACAGAGCTGTCAGGGGTCAAGTGAGGGGGACATAGGGTTTGTGAGGGAAGGGAAACAAGAATATCAGGGATATGAGTTAGGGGACGCACGAACATCAGGGATGTGTGTGTGTGTGTGTGTGTGTGTGTGTGTGTGTGTGTGTGTGTGTGTGTGTGTGTGTGTGTGTGTTTGCAGGAGCAGGAATATGAGGGCTGAATGAGGCGGAAATGAGTAACGCTGGAACATGAGGTTATGGAGGGAAAGGTTGTCAATGAAAGGGCACATGAACATGAAGACTTCGTGAAGAGGCACAGAAACATGAGGGTTGTGAGTAAGGAAACGGGGGAACATGAGGGCTGTGAGTGAGGAGACAAAGGAACATAAGGATTGTAGGTAAACACAAGAATATGAGACTTGTGAGTAGGGAAACATAGGAACATGAGGGTTGTGAGTGAGACACGGGAACATGAGGGATGTAAGGAGACATAGGAACATGAGGGTTGTGAGTAAGGAGACACAGGAACATGAGGGATGTAAGGAGACATAGGAACATGAGGGTTGTGAGTAAGGAGACACAGGAACATGAGGGATGTAAGGAGACATAGGAACATGAGGGTTGTGAGTAAGGAGACACGGGAACATGAGGGCTGTGAGTGAGGAGACAAAGGAACATAAGGATTGTAAGTAAACACAGGAACATGAGCCTTGTGAGTAAGAAGACATGAGAACATGAGGGTTGAGTGGAAACACGGTAACATGAGAGTTGTGAGTGTGGGGACACGGGAACATGAGGGTTGTGAGTGAGGAGACACGGGAACATGAGGGATGTAAGGAGACACAAGAACATGAGGGTTGTGAGTGAGGAGACACGGGAACATGAGGGCTGTGAATGACGAGACATGGAAACATGAGGGATGGTTGCATTATTTTATCGGCACGAGAGTACGACCCCATGGGCACGAGAGTACGACCCATGGGCACGACTCGAACACAAAAGTACGACCCCTGGGCACGAGAGTACGACCCCTGGGCACGAGAGTACGACTCCTGGAGGACGTTGTTGATATGATCCTTGAGCACGACTCATCCCACCCACGGGTCGTACCGCCGTGCTCCCGGGTCGTACCGAAGACGCTACCACACGCTTAATTTCTCCCTCTACCTCCATGACTCCACCGAGAACAGACTCCTCCTCCAACCATACAGGGTTCGATTCCTCATCTTGATACCCCAAGACCACAACTCACCTGTTTCTCATGCTCAGCATCTCTGCGTTGTGTCGTGGGGGCGTCGCCGTCGCGCGCGCCCTCCGTGTCCTGAAGGAGGAGAGAGAGACATGGACCATTAATACTCTCGTCTGCCAAGGGAGCAGTGGCGGGAGAGAGGGAGGAAGGGAGGGACTGAGGGAGAGATGGGAGGAAGGTGGGAGGGAAAGACAGCTTTCTAAGGAGAGCGGCTATGTTAGCCACATCGGCAGCCCACAAGGATACGACAAGCCAGGCAGAGGCCGTGTTAACACCCCTCCTCCCACACACACACACACACACACACACACACACACACACACAGGCACTACCTCCTCCGTACACCTCAGGCCCTCTGCTGCCTGGCTCCAGCCACTTTTCTCCATCACCCTCCATCATCAAGGGCACGACCAGCGTGTGTCTGCACATGTACGCTGACCTTAAGCGAACCCCACTATCTCTCTCTGGACGGAGGCCATCACAGTAGACATATCCCCCACTCACCCTCCTCCGTTCCTTCCACCCTCCCATCCATCCACCACCACCAGCAACGACGGTGGCTTCATTTGGCTTCCCACAACGGAGGGCAAAAGGAACTCAAGTGAAATAAAGGAAGGAGTTTATGCCTATAGTGGGTACAGCACCCTGGGAGGAGAGAGAGAGAGAGAGAGAGAGAGAGAGAGAGAGAGAGAGAGAGAGAGAGAGAGAGAGAGAGAGAGAGAGATAAGATCCCAGGGGATAGAATCTATTCTGGCTATAGATATCAGAAGGTGTGAAGGTTCGATGCTGCACATCACACAGGTAATAGGACCGGCGGGCGTTCTCAAGGCAGGAGATGCGCTCGCGAGGACGAAGATCGAAACCAACCCCGCCAGAGGTTGAGCGGCCGCCGATCCATCATCCAAAGGAACGTCAGAAGGCGACGATATTACCATCTGACCCACAGCAAGGCCGCTGTCCAGCCCCGGGCCACCATGCCAGGATGACGTACACACAACAGCCAGTGTGGCAAAAACAGATCCGGTCATTATCAACAAATGCCAGACTGAACCAGTGAACAATCTATCTTCTCTAACGACCAGTTATGGATGCTATGCCCAGACTGAACCAGTGAACAATCTATCTTCTCTAACAACCTGTTATGGATGCTATGCCCAGACTGAACCAGAGAACAATCTATCTTTTCTAACAACTTGCTATGGATGCTATACACTCGAGAGAACACAGAACAACACGCAGTTCACAGCAAAAAGAATATCATCATATGCCTCCGTCTGTTCTGAAAACTGTCCCACGTGGACAGAATACAAAGCTACCAACTGGCCAAACCTGGCCGTATTCTTACCACTTACAAGGCCAAAATAAACAGGCGTAAACACAAAGCGAGGCGAGATAAAAGCTAACAAGGTTCACTCTAACAAGGCTTTCCGCCTAGTTTGTCGAAGAAAAAAAAAATAAGTGCTAGCAACCCAATAGAAATATCACCAATTCAATTAGGAAATAAACTTTCATAAACAGCAGATGGCAGGAGGGAGTGACCACATCCTGGTCCTCCTCAACGAAGATTTAATCTCTGCATCACAACAATGCCATCGTGGATCACATATCGTATTGCTCACGACACCACCTTAAAATCAAGACTTGGGCCAAGCGAGACACGACACCTGACACAGACTAAGTACACCCAATCACTGTTGGATACCCTTGTCAATCAAGGCTGCTTCTTCCACCAACAACAGAAGCCCTCCCTTGCAAACCAGTGGAAAAAGATATGGCCATCAGCCACTCCCAAGGCAGAGCACCCGTGAGGATGACTGTGATTACGTACAGCGGTAACCACATGCACGTACGCGCCTCCTCCTCCTCCTCATCATCACAGCCTGTGATGTGCGCACCAGCTCACACCAGACGCTATAGGGAACCGAGATGATGCTCACACTCACCATACTCCAGCGATGGGAGTAACCCAACACCAGTGTCTATGAAAGAGTTCTGGTATTACCCAGAAACTTTCTATACAGACTTCATGCAGCAGCGAAAGGCTGCACTTTTTGCGGTAGCAGGGAAATGCAACTCCCTTGGAGTGAAGTGTTTTATATATATACATATATATATATATATATATATATATATATATATATATATATATATATATATATATATATATATTGGAAAGGATCACAATTTTGCGCGTGATCAAGATATTTCTATGAGTCCACGGGGAAAATGAAACACGAAAAGTTCCCAAGTGCACTTTCGTGTAATAATCACATCATCAGGGGAGACACAAGAGAGAAATATAACAGTCAGTTGATATACATCGAAGAGACGAAGCTAGGACGCCATTTGGTAAACATGTGATTGTCCAAAATATATATATAAATATATGTATATATATATATATATATATATATATATATATATATATATATATATATATATATATATATATATATATATATATATATGCATCACAGTCATACAACACAGTATCCGGCACTTGGTAAACAAACGCTTCGGTTTCACGAACACATCCCAGTAGGAAAAACCAGACAGCATTCTAACACATGGCCGCTATTGACCGAACCACCGAACACCCAACCCCTCAATAAAGACGTAAAATTCATCAGCCGAAACACTTGTAGCGACCAACTCACCGCAGGGGTAGCTATAACCTGCTGGAGGAGGCCCTATCGTACACTTGTAGCGACCAACTCACCGCAGGGGTAGCTATAACCTGCTGGAGGAGGCCCTACCGTACACTTGTAGCGACCAACTCACCGCAGGGGTAGCTATAACCTGCTGGAGGAGGCCCTACCGTACACTTGTAGCGACCAACTCACCGCAGGGGTAGCTATAACCTGCTGGAGGAGGCCCTACCGTACACTTGTAGCGACCAACTCACCGCAGGGGTAGCTATAACCTGCTGGAGGAGGGCCTACCGTGAGCAGAGCGACCAACTCACCGCAGGGGTAGCTATAACCTGCTGCAGGAGGCCCTACCGTACACTTGTAGCGACCAACTCCCCGCAGGGGTAGCTATAACCTGCTGCAGGAGGAGGGCCTACCGTGAGCAGAGAACAATCAAGGACTCACAGTGTACTGGCTACCTCCTCGCTCACCGTGATGTGTGACCTCACTAAAGGCCGGGTCAACCATAGCCACAGAGAACCGTCCCGCCACGCCAGGCGGGTCTGGACGCTCGACGACCGAGGACACCTGCCCACAACACCTGTGAGTGTGACGCTGGTGATCACACGGGTCTGGCACACTCCACAACAAACTCTTCAATGCAGAAATATAATGATAACGTAATAACCTGGAGGGCAGCACCCGAGGCTCGAAGGCCATTCAGTACTCACTAATATCCCACACAGGGAATAAACATATCAAATCGCCAGAGCCCTGGGAATAAACCACGCGCGCGGTCATACAAAGAGATACAGAGGCAGAGCCTTCGCCAAAGTGGACCCTCGACACACAACAGATATTGTTATAATGCCTTGACGCACATACCCCTGCTGTTACCATGAACTTTGGCAATGGCACCACCACCAGCCATCTTCCATCCTCCAGTTGCGAACCTCAATATGTACACTTCCATTGTGCAGAAGACGCCACTCAAACACTCGTATATGTACACTTCCATTGTGCAGAAGACGCCACTCAAACACTCGTCTTTAAGACCACGCTCCTATGACACACTCCACCTACGACAGTCAGAGGCATCCTACACTGATCAGCTTTAAGAGCGATTGAAAAATGAAAATGATGAAGAAAAATCATAAGTTGACCAACTGGGGCACTCGAGAGTATAACATCTAGTGACGCAGCCACAGATGGTAATCAGACTTCGCGCTTCGATAGCCGAAGAATCGCTAAGCCTGACGGTAGACCTTGTAAACGAAGGGAGTGTAGTGGGTAAGGCTGCCTTGATCAAACCGTGCCACCTGGAGGTAAACATTCCACCTGGTAAAGACTGCGCGACTTCGTCATCAACCTACTCCCCACTAGCCACATATCTCGCCTCTAAATCACGCACGCTAATGCCACAGAGAATATAAGATGAGGCTCTACGATCCGTCACAACGGAAAAACATCCTTCACGTCCGACACAGAAGACCAAATAACATCTTCAAAGTACAGTGTAAACACAACCTATAGACATATGATCACACAGTAACACTAATATTTTTGTCTTTATTTTGTAGGCTCCAGTCAGGGACAAATGTCCACATGAAGGCCGGGCCTTAACTGAAATAATGAGAAGATTATGAGAGGGAACATGAAGAGACAAGGGAAGATGTTTACGAGTTCTGGAGGAAATGAAAAACCTGTCTTTTAGTACGTGCCAGGTCATAGTTATTGGGAAAAAACATGGAAGGGCATAGAGTTCCAAAGCTTCGAGGTGCAGTGAAAGAAACAGTTATCAAAACGGCCTACCTATGAGTGTATCAACGTCCACAGTAATCATGTGACTCAGCGGCTTGCGAAGTATTGCGTGGTGTAGCTAGTGATAAGGGCACACAAGCAACCAGCTCTCCGGAGCAAAAGCCAAAGCAATATCTATACGACAGAAAGTGAACCAACATTGCGGCGTAAGGGAAGCAGGTCAAGTTTTGAAGTTAGCCTGGGAGATTTCATAAGCCAGACCACTTTCGACTCAACTCCGTCAATTACGGATACAGCGAGAATCATCCCAGATGTGAGAGCAGTACTCCATACAAGGATGGATCAATCTTTTGGATAAACGGAGCAAATGCTCAGAAGAAAAGAAGTTTCGACAACTAAACAAGACGCCCAGTTTTTAAGGGTCAGACTCAGCTATCCCCGTAATGTGGGGCTTCCAAGAATGAGTGTTCACGTATGTTCACTGAGACAAGAGGTGGAATTACAGAACCGTCAAAGGAAGAAGGAAAGTTGTGAGAAGTTTTCAATGGAGAGATGAGTAGAAACTGGGTCTTGGAGGCATTAAACTTAACTAGTTTTCGTTTTCCCCTCTGAAATATCCTGTCCAAGTCTGAGTTTGTTGAGGATGTTGTGTCGAAACAAGAGGCAGATCGAGTGAGAGAAAAGAGAGCAAAATTAAAGGATGTGGATGAATGCAGTGTTGAGACGTCAGCGTATGAGTGCATTTGGACATATGTGAAAGAAAGGAAATCGTTGATAAAAAGAAAAAAGTGCAGGAGACAGGATAGAACCTTTATGGACATCGCTGTTGATGGAGAAAGGGGAGGAAGCTGATCCAACAACGACCACGGAGATAGATCGGCCAGAGAGGAAGCTAGATATGAAGGAGCAAAGTTAGGGAGGGACGCTAAAAGAGGGGAGCTTAGAAATGAGACCCCGATGCCACGCCCTGTCAAGAGCTTTGGGTATGTCAAGGGCAACCACACAGGTTTTCCTCAAATCTCTCAGGGATGATAACCAGACATTTAGTAAGAAAGGAAAGAATATCACCAGTGGGTCCGGCCTTACGGAAGTCATATGGGTGAACGGAGAGAAGACTGAGATTCAAGATGTCTGAGAATACGGGAGTTGAGGAAGGATTCAAAGACTTTGGGAATGGAGATGTCAAAGCAACAGGACGTTAGTTCGATGGGTTAGATGGGTCACCCTTCTTAGGGGTGGGATGTATCAATGCAAGTTTCCAAAAGGAAGGAAAAGTTCTGGTTCTTAAGCAGAAACGGAACAGACGAGCAAACATAAGTGCAAATCCAGACGCACAAATTACTATTTCAGTACACGGGGGATGGATGCCACCAGGACCATAAGCCTTACTTGTGTCTTGAGAGAGAGAGAGAGAGAGAGAGAGAGAGAGAGAGAGAGAGAGAGAGAGAGAGAGAGAGAAGCGCTTCTCTGATGGACCGAAAAGAGATTACGGCAAGAGGCATAGGATTAGTAGGAGGAGCATCAGGGTGTGAGGGAATGTTAGAGTCATTCAAGGTGGAGTTAGAGGAGAAACGGGAATCAATGAGACGTTGCTTTGTCCAAGGGAGAGACTGCTATAGTACCATCAGACGGGGGTGAGAGAGAGGTAGAGCGACAGAAGTTGTTTAAGATGCCCTTAGCTAAAGACCAGAAAGATCTATCAGTGGATGACGAGGAGAGGTTATCACTTCCTTTGAATAAAGGAACGTTTTGCCTCACGGATTACGTGCTTGCAGTAATTACGGGCAGTGATAAAAGTTGAATGGGAGTCAGAGGAAGGAGAGTTTTTCCAAGCCCGATATGCCTGATCCCTTGTCTGAATGGCCTCAGAACAGCGAACAGGTTGAACCATGGATTGGAAGAAGTGGTCGTCTTGGAGGAAGAGGGGATAGATGAATGCTTCCATTCCCACAAGAATAACCTCTGCTATGCGTTTGGCGGAGACAGAAGCATCACTACATCAGAGACAGTAATTTACCCAAAGAAAGTTAAGAAAGAAGTTACGTTAAGTCATTCCAGTCAGCTTTGTTGAGGTGCTAATATTCACACTTAGAAGAGGCTGCTGGAGGGGAAGGTGCCGTTGGGAGAGATACATGTATAAAAGTGTGATCAGATGAATCAATGGGGCGAGAATGTGTTGTTACAGCGGGATGGATTAGAGTTGCAAAACAGATCCAGAATATTAGAAGAGTGATCACAGCAGTCAGGAACATGGGTAGGGTGGGAGATAATTTGCTCAAGATCATTGAGACTGGAGAACGTGAGGGCTTCCATTCCTCCACCATCCGTATGGGAGGTATTCAACCCTTCCCTATGGTGAACGTTCAAATCTCCGAGGTAGAGGATCTCGGCTTGAGGGTTAGAGAGGATGTCATAGTCTCATGGCAGGAGTTTAGGTGTTTAGATAGTCGAAGAAAGATATGAAATTTGTACAATTAGGAGAGCAATAGGCGGAACAGAGGAAAAGCGTGGTAGTAGGGAGAGAGAGACCTTGAGGCGACATCGTGGGTGGAGATTATAGTTAGATATGAAGAAGGGGCTAATGAGAACGTCATCAGACGGCTGGCTCTCAGAGCAAAGGTACTAGACAGATGGTGTTCGACAGGAAAACACACACTGGTTCCACCTGAGTCTCAAGTTCCCGAGAGAGGCTCCAGTCATCCATCGATATAGAGAGAATAACCAGCTGTTTAGCGTAACACACACACACACACAGACATCCTCAGTCTGCTGGAGGAATAAAAAATGAGGCACCTAGAAGTACGTGACCCAGCAAACTATCCACACTCAATCATGTGTTTCCCCACCATAACTTACTCTGGCAAGCCCTGACCTTCTCCTACTTATGACTGCCTACCACCACCGAGAGAGAGAGAGAGAGAGAGAGAGAGAGAGAGAGAGAGAGAGAGAGAGAGAGAGAGAGAGAGAGAGAGAGAGAGAGAGAGAGAGCTACAAACTCAAAAGGGGTTGTAACCCTCCTGTATGGTGTGCAGGTGTAGCTGAAGCCAGACAGGTGTGTGTGTGTTGTGTGTGGAGGTCACTCGACACATGCGGACGTATACACACTTGTCGCACTCGCGCCTCACTCACTGGACGGGAGACGAGATCTCCAATTCCTGGTGCGATACAGGAGGGAGTGGGTTATACACGTGTGTTACACAGACACCTAGAATATACGCCATGTCTTAGTCTTACCAACACACACACACACACACACACACACACACACACACACAGCCCCAATTCACGCCAGGTACCCAACTCTTCGACCCGTCCCAGAGAGGACGGGGAACAGTTTGGTTGGCCGTAGCCAGCTGCCCTGGCCACGACTCACACCTGGGCCAATTAAATCATTGGGTCACAACGCTGATCATGGGCTTACGGAGGCCACGTTGTTTGTGTGTAACTACCTATCTCTACTGTAGGAGGAGGGAGTTTTATACTCGTGGGGCCCTGTCTCTTAAACATGCTCTGCAACTGAACGCTTTAACCTTCTGTTCACGCTGCCCACGTTCACCACATCCTCCTGCCGTCTCCTCCAGTCATCCACCAATCTTATGCTAGAAAAGTAATTCTTTTTATTTCTCTTTTGAATTCTCTTGCTTCAATTGATACGACGTGCTCTGGTAGACCTAACACCACCACATCTTGTGAAGAACTGTTCACTGTCTACCACCACATCTTGTGAAGAACTGTTCACTGTCTACCACCACATCTTGTGAAGAACTGTTCACTGTCTACCACCACATCTTGTGAAGAACTGTTCACTGTCTACCACCACATCTTGTGAGGAACTGTTCACTGTCTACCACCACATCTTGTGAGGAACTGTTCACTGTCTACCACCACATCTTGTGAGGAACTGTTCACTGTCTACCACCACATCTTGTGAAGAACTGTTCACTGTCTACCACCACATCTTGTGAGGAACTGTTCACTGTCTACCACCACATCTTGTGAGGAACTGTTCACTGTCTACCACCACATCTTGTGAAGAACTGTTCACTGTCTACCACCACATCTTGTGAAGAACTGTTCACTGTCTACCACCACATCTTGTGAGGAACTGTTCACTGTCTACCACCACATCTTGTGAGGAACTGTTCACTGTCTACATCATCCACTTTATAAAGTTTGTGATCAGGACATCCTTGACTCTTCTCTCTTCCTTGGTGGGCAACTATAAGGCTTCTAGCCTTTTCCTGTAACCAAACTCTCTTAATTCTAGAACCATCTTTGTTTCCCTCCTCTGGAGCTTCTCTATTAGCTCTTTATGCTTCTTTCAAGAGCGATGACCAAACTTGAGAAGCATGTAGTAGGAAACGAACAGCTTACTGAAGGTTTTTCCTTAAGTATATACTCAAAAGGTAATATGATATTTGCCTGCAAACAGTTTACCTCCTTTACTGTTTCTTTCACCCAGGACTCTGGCCTACAGCCCCTCACACACAGAGAGAACCATGAAGCATATTCCCAGCCAGATAACACTCATGCTGAAGTTTTCTCTCACTATGTTACACATTGTGGGCCAGTGTGTACCTCCCTATTACTACTACACGAGGAGGGAGGTCTTTTTACACTCGTGGGGTCTCATTTCATGCCCTGGAGCCTCGTTATGATTGTGTTCTGAGCGTGAGGCAACGCACGTCACGTAAGCTTCATTGCTTTGTTCCCCTTCCTCCATCAACGCATCCGTTGCTATGCGCGAACACGACTGTTGACGGCGTGGCTCGGGCCACCCCTCCCTCTCGCCCACTTGGCATCAGCTCCACAATATTAAAGGCGTCACGTGACACCCACCCACCTCCCCTCCGTCGACGAATAAACTGGTTTAATATCTTGGTTAAGCATTAGTTGGGGAATGATATCTCAAGCGAGAGGACATGCAGTGCGTCATGGAAAAGACACCTTACAGAAGACCCCCCCGTGACGAAGTTGTCTGCTGGAGGACAGAGCAGAAGACCAGATGGTCTTTGACAAAGTTTCCTACTTGGAGGATAGTTTATAGCAACGTTCAACCCTAATCTAACGAAAGGAAGACTGAACATCTGGCGAGCTGTAAAGTGTAAGATCGTACTGTGAGAAATTAGCGGCTGCTTGAGGTAAACAAGGTGGTTGAGTCGCGCCTTGATGGCTCGTTTTCTGACAAACATGACGGTGACTGAAACATTTCACTAAGAAGCTCACGTATTCCTTACACTACATTGTCTTCCATCTCACTGGAAGCTATGTTTCTGGCAGCTGGTGGGGGGAAGGGCACCACCTGGAGGGCTGCCCTTCCCCACATGAGACGGGTAACGAAGCCAGACATTCAAGGTGAGGTTGGAGAAAGGCTGATCAAATGACCTGAAGGTAACTTACCTGCCAGGGAACAGAGAACACTTGTCAGCGAGGCTTTCTCAATCTGGGCTAAGGTGGAAGGCAAGGGGTACCTCAGGGTTCAGCGATGGGGCCATGACGTGTTTCTAAGGAACGCAAATGTTTTGCCAAAGGAAATAGATTCGTTCCTAAGTAAGTCGGCGATTCATCAAATTATGAGAGATGTGCTAAGTGGCACGAGCTGCAAAATAATGCAGGGACACCAAAACAAGATGCAGTGGCGGTCGGACACAAGGCTAACAAAATATAACCCCGACTAAGGCAAGATTATAAAGAAGGGGAAGGTTAGGGTAAACTCGTTGCGTGGGTCATACTGTGAAAGGGACCAAAGAACAGATTTCATGACGAAACTATTATCATGAGGATTGGCGGAATGCTTGCATAGCACCATTGTAAAAAGGCAAAGAGGATAAAGGTGAGTGTTCAAATTGCAGAGGTATAAGTTTATTGAGTATTCCTGGGAAGTTATATGGGAGGGTATTGATTGAAAGGGTGAAGGCATGTACAAAGCATCAGATTGGGGAAGAGCAGTGTGGTTTCAGAAGTGGTAGAGGATGTGTGGATCAGGTGTTTGCTTTGAATAATGTGTGTGAGAAATACTTAGAAAAACAGATGGATTTGTATGTAGTATTTATGAATCTGGAGAAGGCATATGATAAGGTTGACAGAGATGCTTTGTGGAAGGTATTAAGAGTATACGGTGTGGGAGGTAAGATGCTAAAGGCAGCGAAAAGTTTTTACCAAGGATGTAAGGCGTGCGTACGAGTTGGAAGAGAAGAAAGTGATCGGTTCCCAGCGAATGTCGGTTTGCGGCGGGGGTGCGTGATGTCTCCATTGCTGTTTGATTTGTTAATGGATGAGGTGGTTAGAGAGGTGAATGCAAGAGTTTTGGATAGAGGGGCAAATATGCAGTCTCTTGTGGATCAGAGGGCTTGGGAAGTGAGTCAGTTGTTGTTCGCTGATGATACAACGCTGGTGGCTGGTTCGTGTGAGAAACTGCAGAAGTTGGTGACTGACTTTGGTAAAGTGTGTGAAAGAAGAAAGCTGAGAGTAAATGTGAATACGAGCAAGGTTAATAGGTTCAGTAGGGTTGAGTGACAAGTTAATAGGGAGGTAAATTTAAATGGAGAAAAACTTATGGGAGTGAAGTGTTTTGGATATCTGTGGTGGATTTAGCAGTGGATGGTACCATGGAAGCGGAAGTGAGTCACAGGGTAGGGGAGGAGGCGAAGGTTCTGGGAGCGTTGAAGAATGTGTGGAAGGCGAGAACATTATCTCGGAGAGCAAAAATGGATATGTGTGAAGGAGTAGCGGTTCCAACAATGTTATATGGGTGCGAGGGATGGGCTACACATAGGATTGTGCGGAGGAGGGTGGGTGTGTTGGAAATGAAATGTTTGAGGACAATATGTTGTACGAGGTGGTTTGATCGAGTAAGTAATGAAGGAGGAAGATAGATTTGTAGTAATGAAAAGAGTGTGGTTGAGAGCGCAGAAGAGGGTGTGTTGAAATGGTTTGGTTACTTGGAGAGAATGAGTGAGGAAAGATTGGCAAAGAGGATATATGTCAGAGGTGGAGGGAACGAGGAGAAGTGGGCGACCAAATTGGAGGTGAAAGGATGGAGTGAAAAAGATTTTGAGCGATCGGGGCCTGAACATGCAGGAGGGTGAAAGGCGTGCAAGTAATAGAGTGAATTGGAACGATGTGGTATACCGGTGCTGACGTGCTGTCAATGGATTGAACCAGGGCATGTGAAACGTTTGGAGTAAACCATAGAAAGTTTTGTGAGGCCTGGATGTGGAAAGGGAGCTGTGGTTTCCGTGCATTACACATGACAGCTGGAGACTGAGTGTGAAAGAATGTGGCCTTTGTTGTCTTTTCCTAGTGCTTCCTCGTGTGTGTGTGTGTATGTGTGTGTGTGTGTGTGTGTGTGTGTGCTATTTCATGTGTTTCGGGGTGGCGACAGGAATGGATGAAGGCAGCAAGTATGAATATGTACATGTGAATATATGTTCATGTCTGTGCATGTATATGTATGAATACGTTGAAATGTATAGGTATGTATAAGTGCGTGTGTGGACGTGTATGTATATACATGTGTATGTGGGTGGGTTGGGCCATTCTTTCGTCTGTTTCCTTGCGCTACCTTGCTAATCAGGAAGACGGCGATTAAGTATAATGAAATAGATAAATGAATATATGTGTGTGTGTGTGTGTGTGTGTGTGTGTGTGTGTGTGTGTGTGTGTGTGAAATGGCATTCAGTAGTTTAGATAATCTTATCTACCGTAGTTTTTCTCTACATAACGCAATGCATGTTTCACAGAGACAATCTCCGTCTCATCAGATGCAAACAATTCATATAGTTTTTCAGTCCCAACACCACCACAGAAACGCCCTCTTCCCTGTGCCATGCTCGGTCACACACTGGCCTGACCTTTGGAGTGAGAGGCTTGTGGTTAAATGGACGGTTGTGCGGGGAGAGAGAGAGAGAGAGAGAGAGAGAGAGAGAGAGAGAGAGAGAGAGAGAGAGAGAGAGAGAGAGAGAGAGAGAAAGGAAGAGGAGGAGGAGGAGGTCGGCCTGGGTAACGAGAGGTGTGTCTAACTCCTTGTCGTATGTTATCGTTTCTTGATGATTCGTTCATCGTGATCTGGTTGATAATAGCACGTGCATTAAAGTTGCCCTGGGACAAATTAGAGTTCTTAAGTGTCAGCAATGAAGATAAGATTCATATGGCGTTACGGGCAGCATAACCAGATGAGAGGCACAATGTGACTGGTTTGTTAAGGCCGACATGGTGATCGTTTTCATGGCTATGTTTAGCGATCGCATTCTTGTGGTCATCTCTGCGTACTGACTGACGGTGCCAATAACATCTTTCGCTTACTGTGCTCCCGGTCTGGCCAATGTATACATCTTTACATGCCTCACATTTGATGGCGTAAATACTCCCAATTTTCAGATAATTCGGCCTACTTTTGATGAAGGTCTTACTGACAGTGTTATTGTATTGGAAGGCAACATTAAAAACCACCGAACGTTTAGACACATCATCCTTTTCCACAGTAACAAATCCATGGAATAATTTGAGACCCGAGATTCTAACTTCTATCAGGTGTTGTGCTCTTCACTTAACCTTGCTACTGCAAGACAGGTTCTAAGAAAACAGTGCTTTCATTGTTGCCTTCCAATACAACAGTACTATCAGTAAGACCTTAATCAAAAATAAGCCAAATTACCAGAAAATTGTGTGTTTACGGCGTCAAATGTAAGGTATGTAAAAGATGTACACATTGGCCAGACCGTGAAAACCGTAAAGTCAATGTCATTGGCTCTGTTCTGACTGCTAATATTAATAACTGTAATCTGTCCTCAGGTAACTGAAGCACCACATCCCACGATCAAGCAAATCATAATGAAAGAATGATCGAGACAAGACAACATCAGAAGAGCAGTTGAACACGCATCTCACTCCTCAGGCCAACCATCTCCACACCACCTCTCTTACCCACAAGACCTCTCCCTCCCTACCACTTTCCCTTCAACGGAGCGGTCAGTGTTTACACCTGAGGTGAACTGTTTCCGCGAAACATGTTGTACCATATGTTATTGGGAAATGTAAATAAAATCATCGGACCTTCTGCTGAATTGCGCGAAAGTTCTGGGAGAGTTGAAAAATGTGTGAAGGCGAGAGCATCATCTTGGAAAGCAAAAATGAGTATGCTTGAAGGAATAGTGGTTCCAACAATGTTATATGGTTGCGAGGCGTGGGCTATAGATAGAGTTGTGCAGAGGAGGGTGGATGTGCTGGAAATGAGATGTTTGAGGACAATATGTGGTGTGAGGTGGTTTGATCGAGTAAGTAATGAAAGGGTTAGAGAGATGTGTGGTAATAAAAAGAGTGTGGTTGAAAGAGCAGAAGAGGGTGTACTGAAATGGTTTGGTCACATGGAGAGAATGAGTGAGGAAAGATTGATCAAGAGGATATATGTGTCAGAGGTGGAGGGAACGAGGAGAAGTGGGAGACCAAATTAGAGGTGGAAAGATGGAGTGAAAAAGATTTTGAGCGATTGGGACCTGAACATGCAGGAGGGTGAAAGGCATGCAAGGAATAGAGTGAATTGGAACGATGTGGTAAGCCGAGGTCGACGTGCTGTCAATGGATTGAACCAGGGCATGTGAAGCGTCTGGGGTAAACCATGGAAAGTTTTGTGGGGCCTGGATGTGGAAATGGAGCTGTAGTTTCGGTGCATTATACATGACAGCTAGAGACTGAGTGTGAACGAATGTGGCCTTTGTTGTCTTTTCCTAGCGCTACCTCGCGCGCATGCGGGGGAAGGGGGTTGTCATTTCATGTGTGGCGGGGTGGTGACGGGAATGAATAAAGGCAGCAAGTATAAATCATGTACATGTGTATAGATGTATATGTCTGTGTATGTATATATATGTATATGTTGAAATGTATAGGCATGTATATGTGTGTGTGTGGACGTGTATGTATATACATGTGTATGTGGGTGGGTTGGCCAATTCTTTCGTGTTTCCTTGCGCTATCTCGCTAACGCGGGAGACAGCGACAAAGTATAATAAAGAATAAAGAAATAATATGTGTATATATATATATATATATATATATATATATATATATATATATATATATATATATATATATATTAATATATATATATATATATATATATATATATATATATATATATATATATATATATATATTAATGTGTGTGTGTGTGTGTGTGTGTGTGTGTGTGTGTGTGTGTGTGTGTGTGTGTGTGAACGATAAAATCAGCACTTGATAAAAATCTTGTTTCTTTGATTGTCATCATTTCCAAATATACGTCCTCCATCAACAGGCAAACTATACAGCAAAACCATGCAATGACGTACGACCTAGTTATGTAATGACCATTACACTACACAATGAAGGGCACCAGTGTAACATCATACACTGACGGATGTCCATGTACCAACCTCACTTCAAAACCAGAGATAGAGTGAAGTGATTAAACACAGACACAGTAATATAACAAAATCACTACATGACATAATTATCGAATATCTTAAGTCGTTCTCAGGTATGAAGTGGTTCTTAAAAGTGGTTCTTAAATATGAAATGGTTCTTAAATATGAAATGGTTCTCAAGTATAAAGTGGTTCTTAAGTATGAAGTGGTCTTAAGTATGAAGTGGTTCTTGAATATGAAATGGTTCTTAAGTATGAAGTGGTTCTTAAAAGTGGTTCTTAAATATGAAATGGTTCTTAAGTATGAAGTGGTTCTTAAGTATGAAGTGGTTCTTAAGTATGAAGTGGTTCTTAAGTATGAAGTGGTTCATATATATGATGTGGTTCTTAAATATGAAATGGTTCTTAAGTAAGAAGTGGTTCTTAAATATGAAGTGGTTCTCAAGTATGAAGTGGTTCTTAAGTATGAAGTGGTTCTTAAGTCTGAAATGGTTCTGTCTAGCTGCACCTTCACATATATTCTGCACACACACACACCTAAGTTCTGTTGTCCTCCCAACATAACTTGGTGAGCCACATCTCTCTCTCTCTCTCCTGGCATTTCCTCTCTATTGACAGCTGAGGGTGCTGTACCCCACTGAATATTCCATACAGTGGCCTATGCTTTACCTCTCAAACCTCAATACACAGCGTTCCTAGAGGAACTGCTCACCTCTGGTGTAGCCTCCACGATTTATCCATCTCCTCTCTCATCTTCTGGCGTCTTCATCAACCATACAAGCAAACACAAAGACCTGCCTAATCACTGTGGCCAACTGGCGTATCTTATCTGGTATTTTTCAGCTGCCACTCTACAGTGGGCGTGAAGATATACGATCCAGCAATGATAATGCGTCACTCCCTCTGATCCCAGCGTGACTGTGTTTCCAGGTACCAGGAAAGCCATTGAATGAAGCGAGAAACTTGATGCCACGTCCACACACTGGTTCTTGGTACACATGTCTGCTGAAGTTATGCTGACTATGATTTCGACGACCATTCCACTGAAAGATATTCTGAAGTCTTTTCTTTGTATTCTTAACTGTAAAAATCACCACGATATATATATTTTTTTTTATTATACTTTGTCGCTGTCTCCCGCGTTTGCGAGGTAGCGCAAGGAAACAGACGAAAGAAATGGCCCAACCCCCCCCATACACATGTATATACATACGTCCACACACGCAAATATACATACCTACACAGCTTTCCATGGTTTACCCCAGACGCTTCACATGCCCCGATTCAATCCACTGACAGCACGTCAACCCCGGTATACCACATCGCTCCAATTCACTCTATTCCTTGCCCTCCTTTCACCCTCCTGCATGTTCAGGCCCCGATCACACAAAATCTTTTTCACTCCATCTTCCCACCTCCAATTAGGTCTCCCTCTTCTCCTCGTTCCCTCCACCTCCGACACATATATCCTCTTGGTCAATCTTTCCTCACTCATTCTCTCCATGTGACCAAACCACTTCAAAACACCCTCTTCTGCTCTCTCAACCACGCTCTTTTTATTTCCACACATCTCTCTTACCCTTACGTTACTCACTCGATCAAACCACCTCACACCACACATTGTCCTCAAACATCTCATTTCCAGCACATCCATCCTCCTGCGCACAACTCTGTCCATAGCCCACGCCTCGCAACCATACAACATTGTTGGAACCACTATTCCTTCAAACATACCCATTTTTGCTTTCCGAGATAATGTTCTCGACTTCCATACATTCTTCAAGGCCCCCAGAATTTTCGCCCCCTCCCCCACCCTATGATCCACTTCCGCTTCCATGGTTCCATCCGCTGCCAGATCCACTCCCAGATATCTAAAACACTTCACTTCCTCCAGTTTTTCTCTATTCAAACTCACCTCCCAATTGACTTGACCCTCAACCCTACTGTACCTAATAACCTTGCTCTTATTCACATTTACTCTTAACTTTCTTCTTCCACACACTTTACCAAACTCAGTCACCAGCTTCTGCAGTTTCTCACATGAATCAGCCACCAGCGCTGTATCATCAGCGAACAACAACTGACTCACTTCCCAAGCTCTCTCATCCCCAACAGACTTCATACTTGCCCCTCTTTCCAAAACTCTTGCATTTACGATATATATATATATATATATATATATATATATATATATATATATATATATATATATATATATATATATATATATATATATATATATATTCCTATGAGTCCACGGGGAAAATGAAACACGATAAGTTCCCAAGTGCACTTTCGTGTAATAATCACATCATCAGGGGAGACACAAGAGAAAAATATAACAGTCAGCTGATATACATCGAAGCAACGAAGCTAGGACGCCATTTGGTAAACATGCGATTGTCCAATATATAAATACGTATATTCATATATTGGATTTCTGTATCAAAGATGCGATTGTCCAATATATATATACGTATATATATATTGGATATCTGTATCAAAGGTCTCTATCTAACTTGCACGTCCCTCTCAAATTCTTCGAGATATTTCTCGTAATTTCGCCAGACACCATCGTGAGGGAATTCTCCAGACAGAGCTCATCTCCTCTTCGAAAAGCCTTCCCTCCTCGCTGTACACACTGGCAGTGGTGACAGACGGGCGGAGGAGGACAGGGCCTTCCAATCATGCTGGGCCATACTCTCAATATGACCTCTCTCACGGTACGACCCTTGGGTACGCCTGTCTGGCCTCTTTGACTTGGCCAGACGTTAAACCTGAAGGTCAGGTCAAGGAGCAGGTCATCATATTCAAGGTTTGTATCATCGTAACTCGTACAGCCTTCCTATCTCTGGCCAGGTAACTCGTACAGCCTTCCTATCTCTGGCCAGGTAACTCGTACAGCCTTCCTATCTCTGGCCAGGTAACTCGTACAGCCTTCCTATCTCTGGCCAGGTAACTCGTACAGCCTTCCTATCTCTGGCCAGGTAACTCGTACAGCCTTCCTATCTCTGGCCAGGTAACTCGTACAGACTTCGTATCTCTGGCCAGGTAACTCGTACAGCCTTCCTATCTCTGGCCAGGTAACTCGTACAGCCTTCCTATCTCTGGCCAGGTAACTCGTACAGCCTTCCTATCTCTGGCCAGGTAACTCGTACAGCCTTCCTATCTCTGGCCAGGTAACTCGTACAGCCTTCCTATCTCTGGCCAAGTAACTCGTACAGCCTTCCTATCTCTGGCTAGGTAACTCGTACAGCCTTCGTATCTCTGGCCAGGTAACTCGTACAGCCTTCGTATCTCTGGCCAGGTAACTCGTACAGCCTTCCTATCTCTGGCCAGGTAACTCGTACAGCCTTCCTATCTCTGGCCAGGTAACTCGTACAGCCTTCCTATCTCTGGCCAGGTAACTCGTGTCAGTGGTTGTTGACCTTCGAGAGTGGCATGCCACTAGCCATCTTTCCTCCACACTGTGTACCACAAGACATCTAAAAATCTTAACAAAATCTTAATTAAAAGAAAAATCTTCAGGAAACTTATTTTATAATAATATCAACAACAACAACAACACGTCTGGAACACGTCAGACTCCCACTACGCCTTCGCCCTGCTGACGGGGCCCCATGTACCCTCCTGACGGAGCCCCATGTACCCTCCTGACGGGGCCCCATGTACCCTCCTGACGGGGCCCCATGTACCCTCCTGACGGAGCCCCAAGTACCCTCCTGACGGGGCCCCATGTACCCTCCTGACGGAGCCCCATGTACCCTCCTGACGGAGCCCCATGTACCCTCCTGACGGAGCCCCATGTACCCTCCTGACGGGGCCCCATGTACCCTCCTGACGGAGCCCCATGTACCCTCCTGACGGGGCCCCATGTACCCTCCTGACGGAGCCCCATGTACCCTCCTGACGGGGCCCCATGTACCCTCCTGACGGAGCCCCATGTACCCTCCTGACGGGGCCCCATGTACCCTCCTGACGGGGCCCCATGTACCCTCCTGACGGGGCCCCATGTACCCTCCTGACGGGGCCCCATGTACCCTCCTGACGGAGCCCCATGTACCCTCCTGACGGGGCCCCATGTACCCTCCTGACGGGGCCCCATGTACCCTCCTGACGGGGCCCCATGTACCCTCCTGACGGAGCCCCATGTACCCTCCTGACGGGGCCCCATGTACCCTCCTTAGCGGTACGCGTACCACTATGAACCCAGAGCCTCCTACGGTACACGTCCCTGTACATCTGGGACGGACAGAGCCCCTGAGGCATCCACGAGCGGAGACAACCCTGGATGTACCATCATAACGCAGGATCCTGCAGGATTTCCTAACACACAGTGTTCAAGTGTGATCTATGTTCCTCTGGTCATGTTCACACTGTCTCTTTCTCCTTCCCCACGTCTGTTCCCCTGGAGCCAAGGAGCATCAGTGCACTGCGCCTTTCCGGGGGGCAAGCTACACACGCATGACCTCTCCTTACGTTCTTGAAGGACGTGGGATAGTCTATCCCCAAGAGACAACATACGTTCTTGAAGGACGTGGGATAGTCTATCCCCATGGCACACCTTACGTTCTTGAAGGACGTGGGATAGTCTATCCCCATGGGACAACTTACGTTCTTGAAGGACGTGGGATAGTCTATCCCCATGGGGCATCTTACGTTCTTGAAGGACGTGGGACAGTCTATCCTCAAGAGACAACTTACGTTCTTCAAGGACGTGGGATAGTCTATCCCCATGGGGCAACTTACGCTCTTCAAGGACGTGGGATAGTCTATACCCATGGGGCAACTTACGTTCTTGAAGGACGTGGGATAGTCTATCCCCATGGGGCAACTTACGTTCTTGAAGGACGTGGGATAGTCTATCCCCATGGCACAACTTACGTTCTTGAAGGACGTGGGATAGTCTATCCCCAAGGGCCAACTCACGTTCTTGAAGGACGTGGGATGGTCTATCCCCATGGGACAGCTTATGTTCTTGAAGGACGTGGGATAGTCTATCCCCATGGCACAACTTACGTTCTTGAAGGACGTGGGATAGTCTATCCCCATGGCACAACTTACGTTCTTGAAGGACTTGGGATAGTCTATCCCCATGGCACAACTTACGTTCTTGAAGGACGTGGGATAGTCTATCCCCATGGGACATCTTACGTTCTTCAAGGACGTGGGATAGTCTATCCCCAAGGGCCAAATCACGTTCTTGAAGGACGTGGGATAGTCTATCCCCATGGGACATCTTACGTTCTTCAAGGACGTGGGATAGTCTATCCCCAAGAGACAACTTACGTCCTTGAAGGACGTGGGATAGTCTATCCCAATGGGGCAACTTATGTTCTTGAAGGACGTGGGATAGTCTATTCCCAAGAGACAACATACGTTCTTGAAGGACGTGGGATGGTCTATCCCCAAGGGCCAACTCACGTTCTTGAAGGACGTGGGATGGTCTACCCCAAGAGACAACATACGTTCTTGAAGGACGTGGGATGGTCTATCCCCAAGAGACAACATACGTTCTTGAAGGACGTGGGATAGTCTATCCTTGCACTCTTGTGTCTAGTATGAGGCACTTCTACACCAGAGAATCTATCCATGACGAAAACCACAAAATATTCTTTTATTTCTTATTTTTTTTGTTGTATTCGAATTGATGTTTATATAAATTTAACCAAGAGGGAGATTCGCCAATCAAAAATGTCGATGTAATGATAATCGCACTTATGATAATTTGTAGTCTTCAGTAAAGACTTGTATGTAAGTGTGGCCTTCAGTGAATACTTGTATGTAAGTGTGGCCTTCAGTGAATACTTGTATGTAAGTGTGGCCTTCAGTAAAGACTTGTATGTAAGTGTGGCCTTCAGTAAAGACTTGTATGTAAGTGTGGCCTTCAGTAAAGACTTGTATGTAAGTGTGGCCTTCAGTAAAGACTTGTATGTAAGTGTGGCCTTCAGTAAAGACTTGTATGTAAGTGTGGCCTTCAGTAAAGACTTGTATGTAAGTGTGGCCTTCAGTAAAGACTTGTATGTAAGTGTGGCCTTCAGTAAAGACTTGTATGTAAGTGTGGCCTTCAGTAAAGACTTGTATGTAAGTGTGGCCTTCAGTGAATACTTGTATGTAAGTGTGGCCTTCAGTAAAGACTTGTATGTAAGTGTGGCCTTCAGTAAAGACTTGTATGTAAGTGTGGCCTTCAGTAAAGACTTGTATGTAAGTGTGGCCTTCAGTAAAGACTTGTATGTAAGTGTGGCCTTCAGTAAAGACTTGTATGTAAGTGTGGCCTTCAGTGAAGACTTGTATGTAAGTGTGGCCTTCAGTAAAGACTTGTATGTAAGTGTGGCCTTCAGTGAAGACTTGTATGTAAGTGTGGCCTTCAGTGAAGACTTGTATGTAAGTGTGGCCTTCAGTAAAGACTTGTATGTAAGTGTGGCCTTCAGTGAAGACTTGTATGCATTTCGAAGGCCAATATAGACATCAGTGAAAAAATTTGGTATTGGAATAAAAATGAAAATTGTTTACTTGCGAATATGATGGACATCCTACCGTTGCACATCTCATACGGTAAAGTACACACACACACACACACACACACACACACACACATATGGAAAGGGAGTTCGGTGCATTACACATGACAGCTAGAGACTGAGTGTGAACGAATGTGGCCTTTGTTGTCTTTTCCTAGAGCTACCTAGCGCGCGTGCGGGGAGAGGGTGTTGTCATTTCATGTGTGGCGAGGTGGCGACGTAAATGGATGAAGGCAGCAAGTATGAATATGCACATGTGTCTATATGTATATATTTGTGTATGTATATGTATGTATACGTTGAAATGTATAGGTATGTATATGTGCGTGTGTGGGCATGTATATACATGTGTATGTGGGTGGGTTGGACCATTCTTTCGTCTGTTTCCTTGCGCTACCTCGCTAACGCGGGAGACGGTGATTAAGTATAATATATATATATATATATATATATATATATATATATATATATATATATATATATATATATATATATATATACGGGGCGGCAAACTCCTGGGACATACCCACACACGTGACACGATATCAAGAATCAAAAGATACATGATTTTTTTTCAAAACGAAATATATTCATTGTTAAGAAAATGACAACATGATGATGATGATGATGATGATGATGATGATGATGATGGGGCGAAGGTAGAGTGAGAGGAATGGATGTGAAACCTGTTTATCCTGCCCCCCCACCCCACCCGTGTGTGTGTGTGTATGTGTGTGTGTGTGTGTGTGTGTGTGTGTGTATATATATGTGTGTGTGTGTGTGTGTGTGTGTCTGTGTCTGTGTGTGTGTGTGTGTGTGTGTGTGTGTCTATGTGTGTGTGTGTGTGTGTGTGTGTGTGTGTGTGTGTGTGTGTGTGTGTGTGTGTGTAGGTGTGTGTATGTGTGTGTGTGTGTGTGTGTGTGTGTGTGTGTGTGTGTGTGTGTGTGTGTGTGTGTTGCATGAAAAAAAGCCAACATGTTTTTCCCTCCCTATAACCACGGACGTGTGAGCTTCGCCACGTGCGTTCACGTGTACGTGGTGGTCGGTGGTCCGTGTGGCAGGGTCCGTCCACCTGGGTAGGAGCGGACCACAGCAGGAGCTGTCGTACCAGCAAACCTCTCATATAACTCGCCAGTCTTCACTCTACTTTCACTTTCATCTTCCTTCCCTCTGTGTGTACACCTGGTGTGTCAGTAAGTACATGCGGCGTGTGTGTGTGTGTCATTGTGTACACGTGGTGTGTGTCAGTGTGAACACGTGCTGTGTGTCAGTGTGAACACGTGCTGTGTGTGTGTGCACACGTGGTGTGTTTGTCAGTGTGTACATGTGGTGTGTCATTGTGTACATGTGGTGTATCAGTGTGTACACGCGCTGTGTGTCAGTATGTACACGTGGTGTGTCAGTGTGTACACATGCTGTGTGTGTCAGTGTGCACACGTGGTGTGTGAATGCGCACATGTCGTTTGTGAAAGTGTGCACGTGGTTTGTGAATGTGTGTACGTTTTTGTGTAAATGTGTGCACGTGGTGTGAATTTGTGCACATAGTGTGAATGTGTGTACATGGTGTGTGGATATGTGTACGTGGTGTGTGAATGTGTGTACATGGTGTGTGAATGTGCACACATGGTGTGTTTGTACGTGTGGTGTGTGAATGTGTAGATGTGGTGTGTGAATGTACACACGTGGTGAGTTTGTACGTGTGATGTGTGCATGAGTACACATAATGTGAGAATTTGTGCACATGGTGTGTGAATATGTGTATGTGGTGTGTGAATGTGTATACATAGTGTGTGAATGTGTACTTGTGGTGTGTTTGTACGTGTGGTGTGTGAATGTGTAGATGTGGTGTGTGAATGGGCACACGTGGTGAGTTTGTACATGTGATGTGTGCATGAGTTCACACTGTGTGAATTTGTACACATGGTGTGTGTGAATGTGTGCACGTGAATTATGAATGTGTACACGTGGTGTATGAATGAGTATACGTGGTGTGATATCTACACGTGGTGGAATTGAGTACACCTTCTGTGACTGTGTACATGTGGTGTGTGAATGTACATGTGGAGTGTTTGTACGTATCTCATGTGAATGCGTACACATGGTGTGCGAGTATGTATGTGGGGTGCATGAATGTGTACACGTGGTGTGTATGTTTGTGGAATGTGTGAATATGTACACGTGGTGTGTACGTACATGGGTCTGTAAATGTGTACTCGTGGTGTGAGCATGTAGGTGTGGTGCGTGAATGTGTATTCGTGGTGTGTATGTACGTGGGGTGTGTGAATGTGTACGCTTGGTGTCTACGAATGTACGTGGGGTGTGTGAATGTGTACTCGTGGTGTGTGTGCATGAATGTGTGTACACGCGGTGTGTGACAGTATGTACGTGGGGGGGGTGTAAGTGTGTACGTGGGTATCAGTAACTTTGTGTACGTGTAAAGTAACTCTGGTACACACTTGTGGATGTGAGTGTACCTGTGTAAGTAACCCTGTGTGAGTCTGGGAAACTTACTTGTGTAAAGCTATGACTCCGTGTTTATATGTGACATCAACCTGCACACGTGACATCATCCTGCACACGTGACATCATCCTGCACACGTGACATCATCCTGAACACGTGATATCATCCTGCACACGTGACATTAATCTGCACACGTGATATCATCCTGCACATGTGACATCAACCTGAACACGTGATATCATCCTGCACACGTGACATCACCTGCACACGTGACATCAACCTCCACACGTGACATCATCCTGCACACGTGACATCATCCTACACACGTGACATCAACCTGCACACGTGACATCAACCTGCACACGTGACATCATCCTACACACGTGACATCATCCTGCACACGTGACATCATCCTCCTGGTGTAAGTGGGACATCAACTTACCATGTAGGTAGGCAGGAGGAAGACGTCAGTCAGTGGTTACATCTGGCAGTAGACGTAGGAATCTCCACGACCCTTGAGCACGACGGTACGACTCTCTGATCATTACGGTACGACCCTTTGGGCACGATGGTACGACCTTTTGAGCACGACGATACGACCCTTTGAGCACGACGATACGACCCTTTGAGCACGACGGTACGACCCTTTGAGCACGACGATATGACCCTTCGAGCACGACGGTACGACCCTTTAAGCACGAAGGTACGACCCTTTGAGCACGACGGTACGACCCTTTGAGCACGACGGTACAACCCTTTGAACACGACGATACGACCCCTTGAGCACGACCGTACGACCCCTCGAACACGACCGTACGACCCTTTGAGCACGACGGTACAACCCTTTGAGCACGACGGTACGACCCTTCGAGCACGACGGTTACCGACCCTTGAGCACGACAGTACGACCCTTTGAGCACGACGGTACAACCCTTGAGCACGACGGTACAACCCTTTGAGCACGACGGTACAACCCTTGAGCAAAACGGTTACCGACCCTTGAGCACGACAGTACGACCCTTTGAGCACGACGGTACGACCCCTTTGAGCACGACGGTACGACCCGTGGGTGTGATGGCCTGGCCTTCAACCCGCTCTCTGTTAAGAGAACGACAGCTACTGAAAGTGATGGCGACGGCTGGAGATGACAGTGAAAGTGACGACTGTGAACATGAAGAAGGCGATGGAGACGGTTAACTTGACAGTGGTATGACAGAACATGATGGAGTGGAAGGATTTAAGTCCTGATGGTGACTGGTGAGGGGTCCAGATGGTGAAAATGACGGCATTGTTATATAAAGGTCTTGATAATGATACAGATGGTGACAGTGATGAGTACAATGGGAGGGTGAAAATGACTGAGTTAGGACGTAAATGTGAAAAAAAAATGACATCAGGATATATATATATATATATATATATATATATATATATATATATATTCTTTTCTTTCTTTCAAACTATTCGCCATTTCCCGCATTAGCGAGGTAGCGTTAAGAACAGATGACTGGGCCTTTGAGGGACTACCCTCACCTGGCCCAATTCTCTGTTCCTTCTTTTGGAAAATTAAAAAAAAAAAGATGAGAGGGGAGGATTTCCAGCCCCCCGCTGGAAAAAGAATATATATATACCGTATATATATATATATATATATATATATATATATATATATATATATATATATATATATATATATATATATATATACTGTATACACTATAGTGAATAAGTAAATTAAATAAATGTTATAAAAGATGAATAGAAATATAACTAGCGGGACTTTGATCATATCTAGATGTGAGGTGTATCGAACAAGTCGTTCCGATACGTGGTCGAAGCAGCGTCACTGCTTCGGACCAGGTCTCGGTACTCCATGAAGCAGCTGGAGCCCCAGAACGGTATTATACTTAAACTAAACACTATGGCGACATGCAAGTAGCACAATGATTCATAATGAGGAGATGACAATACGAGTCACAGTGAACAAAGCAGGTGAGATGAGTGTGTCTGTAGGAAGGATGGGTGACGTTACTGTGTTACTGTTATGTTACTGACTCTGTTGACTGTGATATAACTATGTTACTTTCGACTGTGTTATAACTGTTTTTTTGGTTCAGTAATCGATAAGAAATGGGCAAAAACTTGCCCACTCTGGGTCGTCTCGAGTGAAAGGAGAATCAAGTTGTACGAGACAAACAATGTTGATATTAATTACACTCCTGTACGTGTTTGTAGGACTGACTAGTAAAGTGGAGGAGTGACAGCATAGGAGAGAATCAGTCCACGAGTGGCTAGATCACCACTGGACCCTGTACCATGGAAGCCGCACTGGGGCATCGGTAGAAGGGTATGATATTCGAAGTATTTCTGAAAGTCAGAGAGCATGAATGACTTAATGAGATGGTGGGAAGTGAGAGCGACGCGACCACAGCTGGGTGAAGGGAGGTTAGAATGGTCTCCCTTCTTAAGGATGGGCTGCACCAAGGCATGCTTCTTAAAAGAAAGGAAAGTCTGGGTCTTTAAGAAGTACGGAATATTTGAGCAAGGATCGGAGGTACACACTCCTGGGAGAAGGCGAGGTAGGCCATCTGCACCAATACGACTTGTCCACTTACGCCCACAAGAGCACCATGAAGTGCCTAACTACAGGAGAGGGAACAGGTATGGTGGAATGAGGTGGGGGATAGCGGACCAGGTGTGGGGTCATCTAGAGTTAGAGGACACTAAGGCACCGAGAACAGCAGGGTCATCATTATGAGATGGAGCAATAGATTCATCATCAGGTCGAAAAAGAGAAGGAAAAGGTTGAATTAGAGAAGTTATTTGAGATGCTTTTGGCTGAGAAGCAGAAAGATTCACCATTGAAAGAATACGTCAAATTTGCACACCTTCTCTGTACGAAGGTGTGTTTGATTCTATGAATTACAGACTTGTAACAATTCCGAGTAGCGCTGCAGGTGAAGTAGGATTCAGGAGAAGGGAAGAGTCTCATGGCGTGATATATTCTATCCCTGAAGCTACATGCAATCGAGGAAGAGCGATCAAACCATCACTAAGAGGACAAAGACTTGGCAGAAGAGGGGACGAACTCCATTTCAACCAAGATAAACCTCCGCTATATAGTCAGCACAGCTTGAGACATTGCAGCTGGCGAACCTATCCGAACGAAAGTCAGTAAGTAGATAAGCTGAAGAAGACTGTCCACAGAGCTCTGCTACGTTGCCAGAGTTAACGTTTCAAAAGGGGACATGGGATGGACGTGACCTTCTGGAAGTGACAGAGAATGCCGTTCCAGGATAAGTGGTCAGAGAAGGCAAAAATAGCGAGAGGTTTCAAAGGCTGAAAAAGAAAGGTCGAGAGTGTTGGATGGGGAGACATTATATGGTTAGGGACTCATGGTGAGTGTTAAAATCATTTATTCCCGATCGTTAAGGAGGAAGAGAAAGAGAAGCGTGCCCTGACTCCATCAGAATCATCTCCAACACAGCCAAGCCAATTCATAAAGCGTACATTGCAGTGCCTTGCATAGATGATTTCAACACGTAGCTGCAACGAGAGCAATGCCTAATCTGTCAGGTCATGTAATCGATGAGATGCACGTAGCTGGAGGAATACTGAGGAGGTGGGAAGGATACTAGACACACAATACTGTCGAGGAGGAAGACATATTGAGCCAGTTGGCTGCAAAGTTGGGAGAATCGGGATCTGCGAAACAAGTGTGAATCTTATATGCTACACTAAGCAATGACACTGCCCGTGGAGGAGAAGCGACTGGAAAGATTGTACGTGTTCGGAGACTCGCTAACGAAGAGAGGTAGCCTTGGGCAGTTGGGTTTCAAAGGGGAGATCGGTTAAGGAAACAAACAGATGGGGTTTCACAGCAGCGGGATGGCAGAGAAACTGACAGGTCGAGGAGCAGTGATGGGAGAGGTGAGTTGGTTCCAAGCCGCTCTGATACCGGTCAATTAAGGCCCCGGGCAACCATGCAGCCCTCCACGACCGTCGTGGCCACAGGTGTACTGTTAGGGTGTTTCCCTGGACGTATATATCCAGCTGCGACACTTGGACATAAGGAAGAGCCATGGGAGCTACCTGGT